>NC_043019.1:28003119-28178119 GCF_006345805.1 Octopus sinensis | reverse complement strand
CCTCAAAACCCTGGAACTCCTTGGATGCAGTTTAAAGTCAAGCCTGGATCATTTTCTTATCACCAAATCCAGCATTTACCAAACTATCACTGCCTCTGCTCCATCATCCAACCAACATAAAATTACTTCTTACCACGCAGCCAGGTACGCAATAACTAAGAAAATCACCTTCTTCAACATTCTTCAGTAATCCTCACTCCAACTCTGGTAGAACTATATTTACTGGAGACTCCCCCCCCCCCGTACCGTTCACCAATGACTTAGCCATACTAATTATTGGGAATAATTATGAAGCAGGTCTCCACTTCTGTTTAAGCTCAGACCATTTTCTTAACAAATTTGGAAGATTTTCTTAAAGAAAATGTGCAGGTGAGGCTGGTTCCAAATTCAATCCCACAGTGTGGTACCTTGGTCAAGTATCTTCTACTATAACCCAAGGTCAACCAAAGATTTGTAAATGGATTAGATTAATGGAAACTGAAAGAAGCCCATTCTATATAAATGTATGTATCTATGTATGTGTATCTTTGTGTTTGTCCCCCACCACTACTTGACAACCAGTGTTAGTTTGTTTATACCCCCATGACTTAGCCATTTGGTACAAGAGACCAAAAGAATAAGTACCAGGCTTTAAAAATATTTGGTTTGACTAAAACACTTTGAGGTTGTGCCCCAGCATGGCCACAGTCCAATGACCAAAACAAGTAAAAGATATATGGTAAAAAACCAGATTGTTCAAATTGAGCACACTCTCTCCTATCACAGGAAATACCCTTAACTACCATTATAAAATTATCAACCATCGCACAAACAATAACTCTGAGCACCTCTTCAAACTCCACCCATCTAACACCCGTGGACATATTTACAAAGTAAGAAAACAGCACAGCTCCCATGACTTCAGGAAACATTTTTTCACGCTGAGAGTTGCTGAAGCATGGAACAAACTGCTAACATCGGTTGTTAGTTGTCGGAGCACTGCTTCCTTCAAGACTTCCATGCTTCCTGAGATTCGCCAACACTACACTTGATTTTCTCCCCTCCATACACACACAAGCATGTTCACTTTCCAGACATTTCTACACTACTGCATGTACTTTATATGCACTTTCTGACAAGTTGTGGTGCACCTGAGCACTGTATACAATAATTTCATTATTATTATATTATCTTCATCCCCACAAATTCTTCAATTAGTAACAAAATTTCTAGACCCTATAACCTGTCCTATATTTATAAGAATGCTTCACTGAAGTTCATTTTTTTCCCATACAAACTGTTATGCCGGCTCAATTAGCATACCGCTCACATGTAATCATACTGAATGACAAATTAAACTGAACAAACCTTCATTTTATTCTAATCACAAAATTATACAGTTACCCATCCATGTATCCATCCATTTAACCATCTACCTATTTATTTCTGTCTATTTAACCAAAGTTATGTTAAATGTAGACCTGCTACTTGCATGCCTCAGCTACAAAATTACACATCATCTGAGTACTACACTGTGTCACAAAATTTTTATTTATTTATTTATTTATTTAATTATTTTTCCTTCTTGGGACACAAAACTCTGCTTGCAAAGACCTGTTGAGGCAAGTGAAATCGAAATCGCTCAAAAATCAATGGAAATTGTAGTTTTGATACCAGTGCCGGTGGTATCCGAATGTGGCTGTTGCTTGCACCGCCCCGACTGGCCTCCATGCCGGTGGCACGTAAAAAGCACCAACCAATCGTGTCATTGCCAGACTTGCCTGGCACCTGTGCCGGAGGCACGTAAAAAGCACCCACTACATTCATGGAGTGGTTGGCATTAGGAAGGGCATCCAGCTGTAGAAACACTGCCAGATCAGACTGGGCCTGGTGCAGCCTCCTGGCTTCCCAGACCCCAGTCGAACCGTCCAACCAATGCTAACATGGAAAGCAGACATTAAACGATGATTTTTGTCTTTGGTCAGTAAGTGATATTTCTTATTTGCTTCTATTGAGAAATCAAAGAAAATGACAACTATTCTCTTCAAACTTTGCTTTTCTGACCTGGACATCAATATTTTGAAACTGATCTATTTTCCACTTATATTTCAGACAGATTCAGCACTGCTTTGCTGAAGCAGAAATATCATTATAGCAAATATTCTGCTCAACACCACAGATTTGCTTGACAATTGTTTGACATTGACCACTTGAGCATGTCCCCAATAGCCGACAATATGTGCATCTCTGATCATGAACAGGAGTAGTGGGGAGCATCATAGCCAGTGGTGGACTGGCCAGGTTGCCAGCTTGCCCAATGACAAAGGGCATATATGGGACCCCATGTTAGTATCTAATTTTTTTATTCACTTCTGGAAGAATGTGTTAATTATTTCAACTTGACTGTGTTTGTAGACAGTTAAAAATCATACTATTGTTGTTGCAGGTATTATAGTTGCGGGTAGCCTTCCCCCACTTAGTCTCCTGGCAACCAATATTTTCAGACCCAGTCAGCCACTGATCATAGCCATGTGTTGAGAGGGATTCTTTGGGGTTTAAATAAATGTCCCAAAAGCAAAGTTTGAAGGAAATATAAACCATTTTTCATTCTTTCTTAGGGTAAGCAATAACAGTTGCTATCCAAGGACGAAAATCGTGTTACACAGTGTTTTTAATTCAAGCAAGGAGTCAAATTTTGAAGATATGAGTTCAAATCACAAGTGGAACCAGATATAGTCTTTTATGCTACAATTTGCTATGTTATCTGCATCTCTAATGCCACACAAAAAGAGGGCTTGCCACAAATGTGTGTTTAAATCTATCTAATAAAGAAGAAGCACTGGGCCTCATGGAGACAAAGTAGCTGAGTTCCTTTCAAGTGTAGGGCCTCCCAGAGGCAAAGTGGCTGAGGTTCCTTTTGAGTGTTGGGCCTCACAGAGGTAATGACCAAGACCTTTGGCATTATATCATGCTTGAGAAGAAGAGCCATCAAGCCGAGCAAAATTGCAGTCGTGGCAGATACCAGTGTCACGCAAATTGGCACCCATGCTGGTGACACATAAAAGTACCCCAGTGTCACACAAATGACACCCATGCCGGTGGCACATAAAAGCACCCATTGCACTCTCAGAGTGGTTGGCATTAGGAAGGGCATCCAGCTGTACAAAACCATGTCAATTCAGACTGGAGTCTGGTGCAGCCTTCCAGCTTACCAGCCCTGGTCAAACCATCCAACCCATACCAGCATGGACAACAGACGTTAAATGATGATGGTGATGGTGGTGGTGGTGGTGGTGGCGGCGGCGGCGGTGGTGGTGGTAGTGGTGATGATGGTGATGATGATGATGGTGATGGTGATGATGATGATGTCTATTTGGAGATCAACTACCAGATCTTTTGTGAAGATGCTTGGCCAAGTGGTTAAGGTGTTGAACTTATGCTTTTGCAATCTTGGTTTCAATCCCAGGACAGGTAGTGCAATGTGTTCTTGAGCAAAACTCTTCATTTCATGTTGCTCCAGTCCCCCTCAGCTATAAAGGAGTGACCCTGGGATGGAATGATATTCCATTTAGGGGAAGTACAGGGGTAGACCCAAGAGTGGGGAGGCCTGAGGGGCACGTGTGCCCACCTCAAGAAAAGAAGTGCACCCTTCTAAATAATGTTATTACATCCTTTTCTCCAGGAATTGTATTCCCTTCTGACCTTGTGCCCTCCCTTTGAAAAATTCCCAAGACCACATGTAAAGTGTTGTGATCTTGGCCACTTGTACGCCAGGGAAACCAGGTAAGCAGCCCTATGAGCCCCAGGGCCTGAGGCAGCACTGTCCAGGACACTTATTTTTATCTGGTCATTTTGCAAAAAAGAAATTTGCAGCAAGTTGGGGAGGGATGAATTCTTTCTGGTAGTGATGATGATGATGATGAGTAAGAGCAAAATGAATCTAGAAATCCAGCTTCCATAGCCACAATCGTTAAGCAGCAAATTAATTGATGTTGCAATTGTTTCTCAGCATGTAGAACAATTAAACAACACAAAAGTGGATGTGCAAAGAAATAAGTGTTTGGATCAATAGCAACAATCGATGACTGTTGTTGCAAGTACTTTCTCTTCATCCTCATCATCATCATCATCATCATCATCGTTTAACGTCCGCTTTCCATGCTAGCATGGGTTGGACGATTTGACTGAGGACTGGCGAACCAGATGGCTGCACCAGGCTCCAATCTTGATCTGGCAGAGTTTCTAGATCAAAATTGGAGCCTGGTGCAGCCATCTGGTTCGCCAGTCCTCAGTCAAATCGTCCAACCCATGTATAATAATAATAGTCGTCATCAATAATATTGTTTTCTACTCTAGGCACAAGGCCTGAAATTTTGGGGAAGGGGGTTCAGTCAATTAGATTGACTCCAGTACGCAACTGGTACTTAATTTATTGACCCCGAAAAAATGAAAGGTAAAGTCAACCTCAGCGGAATATAATCATTAATAATATTAATATGCTAACCAGCTAGTAATGTTAATTAATAATAATCCTTTCTTTTATAAGCACAAGGCCTGCAATTTGTGGGAAGAAGGGTTAGTCGGTTACATTGACTCCGGTACTCAAATGATACTTATTTTATCAACCCCAATTAGATGAAAGGCAAAGTTGATTTCAGTGGAAGTTGAACTCAGAATGAAATGAGGGGCAAAATGAAATGTTGCTAAGCTACTAAGCATTTTGTCCAGTTCTGCCAGCTCATTGCCTAATAGCAACAACAACAACAACAACACTCATCATCATCATCATCATCACCATCATCACCACCACCACCACCAACACCACCAACACCACCACCATCATCATCGTCATCATCATCATCGTCGTTATCATCATTATCATCATCACCATCATAATCACCACCACCACCACCACTACCACCACCATCGTCATCATCATCATCACCACCACCACCACCATCACCACCACCACCATCATCATCGTCATCGTTATCATCGTCATCATCGTCATCATCGTCGTCATCATCATTATCATCATCACCATCATCACCACCACCACTACCACCATCACCACCACCACCACCACCACCATCATCATCGTCATCGTCATCATCGTCATCATCATCATCATCATCATCATCATCATCATCTGCAGGGCAACTGGCCTCAAGTAATGCATGCATGTATGTATGTACGTACATATGTATGTATGTGCCTATGTATGTATGTGCGTATGTATGTATGTAGCTTTGTATGTATGTTCTGATTAACGATGAAAGAAGGGAAGAGGAAAGCAATAAAAGCAAGAGAACGGTAAGTCAATTATTTGTGAATAACTGTTAGAGAATCCTTTTTATTGGGGTCTCACAGAATACGAAATATGTAGTGCATTACTTGAAAGATAAGCAATGGAGTCAATTGCCCGTGAGAAATGTGGGTGGATTATGACAGATACATTTTTTAACAGTGTTTAAAACTAAAGAGCCACCTTGTGATGTCAAGCAGTCAAGCATGAAACAGTAAGGGATTATGACATGAAACTAAGCATGTTAATATATAATTTGTGAAGGTGCATGGCTCAGTGGTTAGAGCGTCGAGCTTACGATCGTGAGGTTGTGAGTTCGAATCCCGAACTGGGCTGTGTGTTGTGTTCTTGAGCAAGACACTTTATTTCACATTGCTCCAGTTCACTCAGCTGTAGAAATGAGTTGCGATGTCACTGGTGCCAAGCTGTATCGGCCCCTTTGCCTTTCCCTTGGATAACACTGGTTGCGTGGAGAGGGGAGGCTTGTATGCATGGACGACTGCTGGCCTTCCATAAACAACCTTGCCCAGACTTGTGCCTGGGAGGGTAACTTTCTAGATGCAATCCCATGGTCAGTTGTGACTGAAAGAGGTCTCATATATATATAATATATAATTTGGTGAGGTAGTGTGGAGGTGCAATGGCCCAGTGGTTAGAGCAGTGGACTTGCGGTCGTAGGATTGTGGTTTCAATTCCTGGACTGAGCGTTGTGAGTGTTTATTGAGTAAAAACACCTAACTTGAGATATTTGCCTTGCCTTAACGTTTGTTGTCCTCTTTAACAATTATATTCACTCTATTGGAAATCTACAATAGCTCCGTAAATACCATCTTGGCTATAACCTTGGGAACCTAGTTATCTGTTACAGCACTTACCCAGCATACCTAGTCATTTAGATCAACTGTGAAATAAACCCCATATTTTATATATATATATAACATGGGAAGGTTTATGAAAATAAACTAAAGACGAAGGCAGGTGGAGTACAAACAAACAAATGTATTAGTATGGCACTCAGGAATAGAAATAGAACAAGTCTTTTACGTTTTGAGCCTACGCTCTTCGACAGAAAGATACACAGAAAAGAAACAAGGAGAGAAACAAAAAGAGAAAAAAATACGTGTAGGAGCTAACGGTCCATCACAATATATATATATATATATATATATATATATATCATCATCATCATTTAGCGTCCACTTTCCATGCTAGCATGGGTTGGACGGTTCAACTGGGGTCTGTGAAGCCAGAAGGCTGCATCAGGCCCAGTCTGATCTGGCAGTGTTTCTACGGCTGGATGCCCTTTCTAATGCCAGCCACTCCGTGAGTGTAGTGGGTGCTTTTTACATATATATATACATACATACATACATATATATATATATATATACATACATACATATATACATACATACATACATACATACATACATACATACACACATAAGTGTGTGTGTGTGTGTGTGTGATTGTATATACATGCACATATACGTAAGTACACACACATATATGTAATCAAGGATAGGCCGACTACGAAGGTGTGATGCTAGAACTGTGAAATCTTGCAAGCATTAATTCCACTTTTCTTATTAATAACTGCATTGTTTCTTTCCAGGTAAACTGAGAATCACAGTGTTCAAAGAAGACTTCAAAAGTAACTAGTAGCAACTTCTCTTGAAAACAGACAAAATTTGGCATCATGGTATTATCAAGTACCTACATAAAATGGTTTTAGTCACCAAAGGAATACTGACATGGTTGCTACATTAGGGCATGACACTCAAGCTTTATCAACAGTGCAAATTCACGAGAGGAAGGGAGAGGCTTAAAGATGACCCAAAGTCTTTGCATCCTGCAAATGCCACCATTGAAGAAAACATCACTCATGTTCACCATATGTCAGGTAATTGATTGTAAATCAAATAGCCACGGCTATAGGCATATCCCTAGAGAGAGTTGAGAATATTCTGCTTGATGAACTTACCATCCCAAAGGTTTCTGCTTGGTGGGTGCTACCTCTTCTAACACTTGATCAAAAGCACAACAGGCTGATCAAATCACAGGAAAATCTCACATTGTTTGAGGCAGATCTAACTAATTTTTTTTATGTTTCCTAAGCCAAGATGTGTTGGTTTCATCTCACTGAGCCAGAAACACAGAGAAGGTGGTGAGCTGGCAGAAACGTTAGCACACCGGGCAAAATGCTTAGCAGTATTGCGTCTGCCGTTACGTTCTGAGTTCAAATTCCACCAAGGTCGACTTTGCCTTTCATCCTTCCGGGGTTGATAAATAAAGTACCCACTGGGTTTGATGTAATCGACTTAGTCCCTTTGTCTGTTTTTGTTTATCCCCTCTATGTTTAGCCCCTGTTTTCGTTTCTCATTCTGTCCACATTTTTTTATGTGCTGTACCCATATATGCATGTATATATACATATTGTAGGTATGTACATATATGTATATATGCATATATATATATGTGTGTGTGTGTGTGTATATATAGAGAGAGAGAGGTGGAGGAAGGAAATCTAATAGGTGAGTGGGAAGTATGTTGTAGTAATAAATGATGCTTGTCCTTTCCATAGACAAATGTTATGACTTAATGTTCAAACCCTAAGCCTACTTAGTTGTCTTAGAGAAAAGCTGCTAATGGGTCATAAAATCTTCACTTCTATTTAATGAAGCAAATGGCTACAAAAACCTGTTGCTAATATCTGACTTAAAACCAACTGATAAAATGGCCAATTATTCTGTCTAAGCAAAATAACTCCCTTTCCCATGTCAATTCTTGACACCCTTTTCTTTATGCTATGTAAATGTGTTCATGTGGACACACCCAACTTGGTATGCTGCACTTAACATGGAATTTATGGTCTTTCAAAATCATCTTGGTGCATAATTTTTTTTTGGCTGTACATTTTGATCTAAAAAATTCAACTTGTATGCTAGGAAATGAGGTTTATACCTAAGACAGAAAGGTATGATTTGAAGGAGATTTTGCTGTTATTTCTAACATGTCTAGCAAATATGTGGAGATTTCCTTCGTTGGCTCATACATTATTTTCCAGCATATAAGGCAATGTATTATATAATATAAATGTGTAGCGTAAACAAACACTGTTACTATCTTTCTGAATCCTGTGGCATTTCACAAGGAACTTTTGATCCTCCAAAGTCATTTTGGTGCATAAATTGACCTACCTCTTTTTTGGCTCTCTCTTTTACTTGTTTCAGTCATTTGACTGTGGCCATGCTGGAGCAGTGCTTTTAGTTGAGCAAATCAACCCCAGGACTTATTCTTTGGAAGCCTAATACTTATTCTATCGGTCTGTTTTGCCGAACCGCTAAATTACGGGGATGTAAACACGCCACCATCGGTTGTCAAGCGATGTTGGGGGGACAAACACAGACACACAAACATATACACACACATACATATATACGATGGGCTTCTTTCAGTTTCCGTCTACCAAATTCACTCACACCCAAGGCGATAGTAGAAGACACTTGCCCAAGGTGTCATGCAGTGGGAATGAACCCAGAAACATACGGTTGGTAAGCAAGCTAGTTACCACACAGCCACTCCTGCGCCTGTAAATTTTGGTCAAAAAAATTCAACTTGTATACCAAAAAATAAGATATATACATATATAAGACAGAAGGGTACAATTTTAAAGAAATTTAGTTGTTATTTCTAACCTCCATTTGGTTGCTATCAACTAAATGGAAGTTTATTAGGTCATGCGTACATATCGTATTTTCCTGCATACAAGTCAACGTAGTATATAGCATAAACATGTTGTGTAAGCATTCAAACATTATCACTATCTTTCCAAATCCTGTTGCGTTATGCATAGAACTTTCAGTTCTCTAAATTCGTCTTGATATATAAGTTGACCAACTATTTTTGGTTGTAAATTTTGGTCTGAAAAATTTGACTTGCATGCCAGAAAATATGGCGTTTTTCTGATCTTTCATCAGCCCATTTTGTTGTTAACCTGGAAGAAGTTAATGATGTCAGCTACACCAAAGAGAACTGAGTAATATCCCAAAGAATATCATCATCTTTAACGTCCGTTCTCCATCCTAGCATGGGTTGGACAGTTCGACCGGGGATCTGGGAAGCCAGAAGGCTGCACCAGGCTCCAGTCTGATCTGGCAGTGTTTCTACAGCTGGATGCCCTTCCTAACGCCAACCACTCCAAGAGTGTAGTGGGTGCTTTTTACGTGCCACCGACACAGGTGCCAGGCGAGGCTGGCAACGGCCACGATCGGATTGGTGCTTTTTACGTGCCACCGGTACGGAAGCCAGTCAAGTCGGCGCTGGCATCAACCACGTTCGGATGGTGCTTTTTACGTGCCACCGGCACGGAAGCCAGTCTAATATATCTAATGTAATGCCCTAAGAAACAACATGACAATCCAATTATGTTTTTACTCTTTTCCTTATTTCTTTTGCAACCTTATTCTTTTCATGTAGTATTTTAACTATTTGAGATATGAAAGAATTTCAGATTACATCAAACCATTTCAGTGTTGTAAATTATTCCAGTAAAAGCAACGAGAACAGTTTTAATAAATTTTATTTACAAATTTGTATTCTCACATTACATATAACTATTATTTAAACACGTTTTATAAGCTTCTTCTTTCCAGTTCGACGATATTCTGTGCGATCTTTCAGATATTCCTGTGTGCACCTTTCAACAAATTCTTCATTCTTGTACCTAAAAGAGATTTATACATTTTTCACTATTACTAACAGAAAGAAAAACAAAAGACAAAGATTCATTCAATAAAACAAAAAATTGAAATTATAGTTCCAACAGTTAAAGGAATTACAAATTAACCCTTCTGTTACCATATTTTTGTTGAAATACACTACTTTTGTTGCAATTCATTGTGAAAATATTGAAGAATTTAGTAAAATAACTCATTTGTTATTAATCTGGAACACAGATTTAAAATTTCAGCACAAGGCCAGCAAGTTTCTGCTTGGTGGGTGCCACCTCTTCTAACACTTGATCAAAAGCACAACAGGCTGATCAAATCACAGGAAAATCTCACATTGTTTGAGGCAGATGTAGCTAATTTTTTTTAATGTTTCCTAACCCATTTATGTTGGTTTCATCTCATTGAGCCAGAAACACAAAGAAGGTGGCAAGCTGGCTAGGTGAAATATATTGATGCCAGTGCTCAACTGGCACTTATTTCACTGACCCCAAAAGGATGAAAAGCAAAATCAACCTCAGCAGAATTGGAACTCAGAATGTAAAGACAGACGAAAAGCCATTAAGCATTTTCCTTGGCACACTAACGATTCTACCAGTTTGCCACCTTAATCTGGAACATATATTGATTTCAAATTTTGGCAGAAGGCCAGTAATTTGTTGGGTGGAGGTAAGTTAATTAAACTGACCTCAGTGCTCAACTCGTACTCATTTTATTGACCCCAAAAAGATGAAAAGCAAAGTCAACCTCAGAGGAATTTGAACTGTGTGTGAATTACTTCACCATGGTTAACAGAAAGTACAACCTGCAAGAACTTCCTGTATTAAGTGACCGGCAGCAGTATAGTAGCCACAACTTCTTACATGACATGTGCCTCAACAGGCTCTGCTACTTCGCCTGAACTTCTTGTTACAGCACTTCAACTATCGTGTACTTCGACTACAAACTGGTATTTATTCATCCTTGTGTCTGAACATTCATAATTAACTGATGCTCCTGTATTTTCGTTTACTCAAAACCAGGAACTTTCCAGCACCTCCTCGTGTGTGTGTGTGTGTCCAAGCTGTGCCCTTGTGAAACACATCTGTATGTTCACAGTAATCTAATAATCTATGTACACAGATGGTTTATTTTAAATGATATATATTTCTTTACTACCCACAAGGGGCTAAATACAGAGGGGACAAACAAGGACAGACAAACGGATTAAGTCAATTACATCGACCCCAGTGCGTAACTGGTACTCAATTTATCGACCCCGAAAGGATGAAAGGCAAAGTCGACCTTGGCGGAATTTGAACTCGGAACGTAACGACAGACGAAATACGGCTACACATTTCGCCCGGCGTGCTAACGTTTCTGCCAGCTCGCCGCCTTTAAATGATATATACATAGCAATTGAAATTTTGATGGATTCTATTTGCAGAGTAATTACATATCAAAATAGAAGACTGGAAAAGTTTGGTATATTTTTAATTCCATGTTACATGTGTTTCAGTACATGAGAGGAGTTACAAATTGTATACATGTAGAAAACATATGCTTAGAATCTCTTATTTGTAATTCTTCAAACAATGATTCAAGAATATTGAGCCACCTCCTTCTATACTACTCCCCTGCATCATTTGAGAAGTCTTTGTTTTGCAAGTTACTTGGAGACCACATTAGTGCTTGTGCTACATGAAAAACACTCTGTAAAGTGGGTGGCATTAGGAAGGGGCATCCAGCCATAGAAACCATACCAAAATCAGACGGTAGAGTTTGGTGCAATCTTCTGGCATGCCAGCTCCTGCCAAACCATCCAAACCATGCCAGAATGGAAAGCAGACTTTAAATGATGATAACAACTTAAGTCAGATATTTTCTATAAATTAAGTTAATATTTTCTCTTTTGAATTCACTTCTTACTATTTAAAAAAAGAAGCCCAGCTTCAGTTTGATAACGAAGGATCTCTACAATTCTTGCATAAAAGAAGAAATAAAAAAGAAAAGTATATATATATATATATATATTGGTTATTGGTATCACTTACATATTTGATAGGCATGTATGAAGGAGATTTGCTTTGTCTCTACACTGAAACGTCAGAAGCAAACCAGCTTGTTTTGCACATTCACCAAAAGCTGAAACATAAATGCAATTAGGTTTAAACATGTATGAATATGTCTGTGTGAGTTTGTGTGCAGAATGGTGATATCAAAGACAGTTCTCTTCCATATAAACATTATACTCACTACAGTAAAAACAATGGGCAGGCTTGAAGACTGATGATCAATGAATTGGGGGGAGGATAAAAGGATGCAGAAGAAAGTGGGGAGTGCGGAACCGCAGGATAATAATGATTTCTTTAAAACAGTATCATGTTGCAGTGGCTGCAATACACCAACAGCACTGCAGTGACCACAGTATACCACTCTGCTCAAATGGTCACAATATGTTGACTGGCACCCCTTTGGTTATGATGATGATGAGGATTCCAGTTCATCTGATCACCAGAAAAGCCTGCACATGAAATTAACATGCAAGTGGCTGAGTACTCCACAGATACACGTACCCTTTAACATCTTGTAAGGGAGATTCAGCATAAAATAGAATGCCAGCTGAGTGGACTGAAGCAACATGCAATAAAGTATCTTGCTCAAGGACACAACACACTGCCAGAAATCAAGCTCACGACCTTATGACTGTGAGCTAAATATCCTAACCACAAAGCCACATGCCTTCAGGCTGTAATCATCACCATCATCATCATCATCGTTTAACATCCGTTTTCCATGCTAGCATGGGTTGGACGATTTGACTGAGGACTGGCAAACCAGAAGGCTGCACCAGGCACCAATCTTAATCTGGCAGAGTTTCTATAGCTGGATGCCCTTCCTAAAGCCAACCACTCCAAGAGTGTAGTGGGTGCTTTTACGTGCCACCGGCACAGGGGTTGGGGCAGTCAGGCGGTACTGGCAGCGACCTCGCTCGAATGTTTTTACACATGCCACTGGCACAAGTACCAGTGAGGCAATGCTGGTAACGATCACACTCGAATGGTGCCCTTTATGTGCCACTGGCACAGAAGCCAGTTAGCCGCTCTGTCAACGATCATGCTCGTATGGTGCTCTTTGTGCCCCGCTAGCACAGATACCAGTCATCGAATTTGATTTTGATTTTGATTTCACTTGCCTCAACAGGTCTTCACAAGCAAAGTTTAGTGTCCAAAATGGTCGCATTACCCTGCTGTAGTTGCCATACCAAACTAATCCACTACAGTAGCTAAACCACCATACAGTTATGGTCACTGCATACTGCTACTGACAAAACTTTATAAACCAGTTTTAAAACATACTCTGAACTTCAGTGCTACAATGTTCCCTCTTTGCAATTTCTTTCATTTTCTGAGGTATCATTATTTCTTTCTCAACCCTTCGCAATGTTAAGTCATCTGGATCACCTAAAAATAGAAAAAAAAATTTTTTAATAAAAGAAGTATAAAATAAGAAAGAAATAAAGCAAAGAATAATAATACTGCTTCTATTAGTATTAGTGTTTAACGCTAATACCAATAGAAGCAGTATTAGTACCAAACTGCAATCTTTATATCCAACTTAAAGTGGATATTGTTTTAGAACACTGAATAGTGCAATATTTACCTTAAGAAGACCCCTCATATGGACTTCTGGTGCTTAAAAGCACTCAGCACCTGTAGCAGATGATTTTCATCGACTAACAATATAAATACAGGCGTTTTTATGCACCAGGCATCCATATGGGAGGTTCTCTCAAGGTAAATAGTTCAGTATCCGGTGTTGTAACACAACTTCCACCTTAAGTATGACATAAAGATTATAAACACTAACTTGAGACAGAAAAACAGCCTGGTGCCCTTCCTGTCACCAACCTTCATCTGATTCCAAGGAAGATAATATTTCTCCATGACCAGATATATTCCTAGAGAAGACTAGAAACAAAGGACACATACATATATAGTGGGTGTTAGGATGGGCATAGCCAAACCAGAAAGTGAAGCCTGGTGAAGTCTTGTGGCTTGCCAGCTCCGGACAAACAGTCCAATCTTTGTCAGCATGGAAAACGTCTGTTTCAAACAAAATACAATTTTTTAAGTGACAAAAGCTGCTGGGCTTTTGGAGAATGTTTTAAATTCGCAAATTCTGATATCCGAATCTAGGACATACCCTGGTATATACGGATGTATGGAAACCCAACTCAAAACTTCCATATATCTTACAGTTTCCAAAATAATCGTGGTCATGGTTATGGCACGCATACTACTTTTATGTTTAACTCTATTCAGCCAGGCTTATAGACTAAGACAATAACACTCTTGACCATTATATATCTTGAATTTGGGTACTGTATAAGAATAGTGGTCTCGGTGCGCGCACTCGCGCATCCGCGCTAGCTAGTTGTGCCTAGTCGATCCTTACTTTGTGTTTTTGTTTTATTTACTTTGTTTCAAAAAAATATTTTGTGTTTCATTTACTTTGCTAGGTAGTCGTTGTAGGATCGACTAGTCACGACTAGCTAGCGTGGATGCGCGAGTACGCGAGTGCGCGCACCGGGACCACTCTTCTTAAATAGTGCCTGAATTTGTGAGTGCATAAAAGTTTCCGTATATTTTTAAAGATTTCCCCCAGCAAATGGCAATGAGAGACTCTACGTGGTCGTTCGGCCTGCTAGAAATAGCAATTGAAACTCCCTCACAGAAAATGTAACCAATAGACATGCGGAAATACGGATCAGTCACTGCTAGAATACTTATTGTTCATAATTCAGTTTGGTCAGAGCTGATATAATGCTAATGAACAACAGCAACAATCAAACAATTATAAATACAGTCAGTGTCTTGTTTGACATTGACAAGATATAGGAAGACGACATAAATGCTCAACAGGACTAAGACAAAATTTAACAATGTTAACCTCCATGTAAACCTATGTGACAATTGGATAATTTCAGCGCTGAAATAATTTACCTAAGCCGAAAGGTCCTTTTGAATATTTATCTTTTAATACTCCGAACTGTTCGTCTTGGTACGCATTAGCCATATTGCTTTTTGTTTTGATTCAAAGAGGCCGCTTAAGTTGCTCAAAATATATATTGAAGGTCTACACAGTTCTCAAAATTACACAATCTTCTGCAAATTTTGACAGCTGAAGGATCTTTTCGGTTTGAACGGCAGTTTTTTTTTAAATAATTTCCACCTAACTAAACACATTTAAACTTCGTATACTGGTAGAATGTGTTTATAAAACATCTTTTTCTCTTGGCTTTATTGAGAAAATTCTAACCCTAAAATAGATTGAAATGCAATAGATCGATGCTAGGGTCATAATTATGGGTGACAATTTCATATGACACCGCTAGAAAAACTGCCGTTCAAACCGAAAAGATCCCAGCTGAATTTCAATTAGATTTTAACTTTTTTACTGAATTTATGTGATTACTATAGCGCAGTTGCAATTTACACTGTATCTATTGCCTAATATGAATGTATAAACGCTACAACTTTCTTCTGCCTCTCCCTTAAAGTTATAGGGACCCGGGAAGGATCTTTTCTTTGAGGAAAAAATAGATTCATAAATTTATAATTATAATTAGGTCGCAAGTTCCTGTACATTTACCTTTATTCTAAGGGGCTAAGGAATTGCAGTTAGATTTCTGTTCAACAGGGGGTGTTACTTGTCTTCTTAGGATTTATAAATAAAATTTAATGAAGATTTGATGCATAAATTACTTTTTCGGAGAAAAATGATCTGATCAGATAGTAATGAGAGAATTTAAAGGCATATTATAATTTGATGAAAAGATTTGTTTCAAGAAATCAACAACGAATCGAAAGATATAATTTATGTAACAGTTGAATATGTCTTGAGTTGTCTCCCATACTTAACTCAACCTTAAACTTCTACCAATGACTCTTTTCTTCTCCAAACCGCCCACCATATGTGCCCGTGTATAAGACGCACCCCTGTTTTACAAATATACTTACTGTTTCATCATACACCATTTGAAAGATTGGTAGCAAAAATTTTTTAAAAAATGAAGAATATTGTAAAATAACTTTTATTTTTGCTGGAGTTAGGAACAGACAAATTAACGTGGAATTTTGATGGAAGATTTTAATTTAGATCACTTAAAGACAGGAAGTTTGTGTTATAGAACTAAAGGCGGTTTCGGGTGGGTTAGTATCAAGAGGGATTGTGGTTTTGCCAGGGGGAAATGTATGACGCTACGCATGTTAATACAATCTTATAACAGTTTACTGGAATAAAGTGGTGGCGAGACGTGCTGTACTTTCACCACCACTTTCTCTCACTCTTTCTTCTGTTGGCCTGCTCGCTTAGCCAGCGGGGTAGCGTCATTTGAAGGCTAAAAACAATGCGAAGCGCATTGTGACCAGCGATGTGTAACAACATCTGATAGCCAGGTCGGTCACGGTGATCACGGCGATATATATACAAGTCGTGGGGTCGATTTCCTCGACTAAAGGCGGTGCTCCAGCATGGCTACAGTCAAATGACTGAAACAAGTAAAAGAGTATATATATATATATATATATATACATACATACTTTTAATTTAACTGTAGACTACATAAGTAACTCTTGTCTAACATCTCACTTATGTATGTGTATGCATGTAAGTGTATATCTATGTATTCTCTTTTACTTGTTTCAGTCATTTGACTGCGGCCATGCTGGAGCACCGCCTTTTAGTCGAGGAAATCGACCCTAGGACTTATTCTTTGTAAGCCTAGTACTTATCGGTCTCTTTTGCTGAACCGCTAAGTTACGGGGATGTAAACATACCAGCATCGGTTGTCAAGCAATGTTGGGGGGACAAAAACACAAACACACACATATATATATATATACGACAGGCTTCTTTCAGTTTCCGTCTACCAAATCCACTCACGAGGCTTTGTTCGGCCCGAGGCTATAGTACAAGACACTTTCCCAAGGTGCCATGCAGTGGGACTGAACCCGGAACCGTGTGGTTGGTAAGCAAGCTACTTACCACACAGCCACTCCTGCGCCTATGTATGTACATGTTTGTAAATATATAACTTGTGTATGTATCAGGAGTGACCTTGTGTGGATTAATGGTTATGGTATTCAGCTCATGATCGTAAGGTCACAAGTTCGTTTCCAGCTATGTGCTGTCTCCTTGAGCAAGACACTTTATTTCACATTGCTCCAGTCCACTTAGCTAGCAAAAGTGAGTAGTGCCTGTATTTTAAAGGGCCAGCCTTGTCACATTGTGTCATGTTGAATCTTCCTGAGAACTAAATTAAGGATACACATATCTGTGGAGTGCTCAGCCACTTGCACGTTAATTTTACAAGCAGACTGTTCCATTGATCAGATAAACTGGAAACCCTTGACTACACAGCCGACAGAGTGCCACTATGTATCAGGGTTACCTGGTGTTACTTGGGCACTAAAATATATATCACTGTTTTACCACGCTTTATACAGATTCCCACTTTATTTGTTGGCTTCCTGTTTTTCAGCACTGTGTCATCTTTCACCTCTTAACTTTTAGCATTTAAACCAGTCATATCCAGCCTAAATATTCTACCTATTTTATGTTCAAACCAGCCAGAACTGGCTTCTCACACCTGTCCTACAATCATCATCATTTAACACCTGTCTTCCATGTTGGCATGGATTGGGTACAGCTGGATGCCCTTCCTAGCACTAAACACCCTACAGAGTGGACTGATTATTTTGGCCAGATATGGCCAGTTTAAATACTAAAGAGATGAGGTCCTATAGTAGCATGATGATGACTCCTACATTTAATAGGAGTTTCAGTGGTGGAAGCTCAGGAGATTCCAAAGAATCTTTTCTCTCTTTCACTGTGCCTCCTCTATAACAAGACACCTGTTTCTATCTATCTCACTCTAACCTTTCATCATCTGACATAAGATCCCCTCCCCCAATGCCCCTGCCTCTCTCAAAAATTCCTTGTCTTGTGAGTTATTTGTTGACTCTGCCATGTAAAAAGCATCCAGTCCACACTGTGAAGTGGTTGGCATTTGGAAGGGCACCCAGCTGTAAAATTTATGCTAAAACTGATCTCACCTGTGCTGGTGCCATGTAAAAAGCACTGGGTCCACACTGAAGAGTGGTTGGTGTTAGGAAGGGCATCCAACCATAAAAAACCCTGCCAAAACAGACTCAGTAGCCTGGGGGTAGTCTTCTACCTGGTTGGCTCCAATCAAACTGTCCTACCTATGCTAGTATGGAAGACAGACGTTAAATGATGACGATTTCTCCTGAAATATAACCCAATAGCTTACAGTGCCAAAAAATGAAGTCAAGGGTGGGTATAAAATGACGATGATGATGATATGGGACAGTTTTCTATCTACCAGAGCACCATCTGAGCATGATCATTGCCAGAGCGGCTAACTGGCTTCCGTGCTAGTGGCATGTGGGAGGCACCATTCGAGCGGGATTGTTACCAGCATCGCCTTACTAGCACCTGTGCCGTTGGCATGTGTAAAAAAAAAAAAAAAATTCGAGCGAGGTCGTTGCCAGTACTGCCTGACTGGCACGTAAAAGCACCCACTACACTCTCGGGAGTGGTTGGCGTTAGGAAGGGCATCCAGCTGTAGAAACTCTGCCAGATCAAGACTGGAGCTTGGTGCAGCCATCTGGTTCGCTAGCCCAGTCAAACCGTCCAACCCATGCTAGCATGGAAAGCGGACGTTAAATGACAATGATGATGATGATGATGACGACAAGGTCTGTCATGATGCTCTCTCACAGCAAAAAGCTGTGCAGTGGGATAAAGCTTGGAACTAACATGGTTGTTAAGCGAACTTCTTACCATACAGCCATGCTTACACCTGATGATAAAATAAAATATTTAAAAAAATATTTTGCATGTAGGTACATGCGTGGCTGTGTAGTTAAAGAATATTGCTTTCCAATCATGTGGTTTTCGGTTCAGACCTACCATGGACTTCTTTGGGCAAGCATCCTGTATTTATAGCTCGAGACAAACCAAAGCCTTGAGAATGCATTTAACAGATGGAAACTGAAAGAAGCCTATCATGTGTGTGTGTGTGTGTGTGTGTGCCTGCCTTATTTTTTTTTTGTTCTGTTTGTCCCTGAGCACCACTTGGCAACCGATGTTGGTTTGTTTATGTCTCTATAACTTAGCAGTTTAGCAAAAGAGACCAGCAGAATAAGTACCAGACTTGAAGGAAACAGTAAGTACTGGTGTTGATTTGTTCAAATAGACCCTTCAAGGTAGTGCCCCAGCATGGTCACGGTCCAATAACTGAAACAAGTAAATACAACATTAAAAAAAATTTTTTCATTAAAAGACACATACTAAAAACACAAATGTAAAATGAACAGCTTTATTTAACATTTTGAATATCATTCAGAATGTTCTGGAAATTTCATTTACTAATCAACTGAGAGGAAAAATAATGAAAGAAAGTGAGAAAAAAAAAAAATGAATGTTTCTTGTGATATGTTATAAAAAAATAGTTTTAATTCAGTAAAACATGTTCACTTTAATCTGACTATTACAGACAAAAAAAGTAAAATTTTAAAAAAGGTCGGAAAACGCTTCCTATATTCTTGAAAAACAAAAGAAATTAATATTGGTAATAAAATAAAATTTGTTTGTGTGTGTGAGTGTAGCACAATGCTATACTGTTTATGTATGATGTTACATGTTTGTATGCATGTGTGTGTGTATATATATAAAGCATAATGCCGTACTGTGTTAATGCGTGATGTTACATTTTTGTGTATGTATGTGTGGGTGTATATATATATATATATATATATATATATATATATATCATGGCACTCTGTCGGTTACGACGACAAGGGTTCCAGTTGATCCGAGCAATGGAAGAGTCTGCTCATGAAATTAACGTGCAAGTGGCTGAGCACTCCACAGACACGTGTACCCATAACATAGTTCTCGGGGAGATTCAGTGTGACACAGAGTGTGATAAGGCTGGCCCTTTGAAATACAGGTACAACAGAAACAGGAAGAAAGAGTGAAAGTTATGTTGAAAGAGTACAGCAGGGTTCGCCACCACACCCTGCCAGAGCCTCGTGGAGCTTTAGGTGGTTGCGCTCAATAAACACTCACAATACGTGGCTTAGGAACCAAAACCACGATCCTATGACCGTGAGTCCACTGCCCTAACCACTGGGCCATTGCACCTCCACTATATATATTCTTTTCTACTCTAGGCACAAGGCCCAAAATTTTGGGGGAGGTGGCCAGTTGATTAGATCGACCCCAGCATGCAACTGGTACTTAATTTATCAACCCCGAAAGGATGAAAGGCAAAGTTGACCTCGGCAGAATTTGAACTCAGAACATTGCGACAGATGAAATACCAGTAAGCATTTTGCCTAGCATACTAAGAATTCTGCCAGCTCATATATTTATATATATATGCATGTGAAAAACGGTATCCAGTAGACTCTATAGCAGAAACCTTTATGGCTTAATGGAGAGGAAAGCAACTGCAACAACACACTGCGGAGAGCAGAGCAAAACATCTTAGTCATCCACTGCACTAGTCTCCAGCCCCAGTCATCTTGACGTTGTCTGGCCACCGGCTTGACAATGGACAAAGATGAGAGAGTGAGGCTGACAGAGCAGAACACTTCTTGACTAAAATCAAGTCACCCTTCACCTGGAACAACTAGACGGGCCTTGAATTTCTGATGGGTGAACATGCACGTGTGCACACACACAGAGTTTAGACAGATGCAGCAGCTTGTTACTCTGGAACTAACTTGAAATGTTGCCAGTTTGTAAGACAGGAATAGTAAGGATTCACTCAATCCACATCTTAGGAACCAGGAACCTATTAGGGATACTCTAAAATAAAAGACTGTGGTATCACCTTAAATAAACTGCACACACTAATACGCTACTGAATACTTTTTCTCCTATTTGTTACAATCAACATTATATATATATATGTATATATTTTTATTAAAGCTGCAAAATTATTACAAATCTGTTACTCAGTTTCACTTTCCTGTTTATCAAACAGTTGTTTTGTGATAATTTTGCAGCTCTAATAAAAGCATATTATTCTACCTTTGGTATTTGAGTACTATTTTTTCCACCTTGTTTTACACTTATGTACTCACCTGTGTTATATATATATATATATATATATATATATATATATATATGTATATATATATATATATGTAACATATTCAACCTGTATGTATCATGGGCAAGCCAGAAGCTGTGGTTTTCATCTAAGAAAAAAATCCCTTTTTAGATGTATTGTGTTAAAAAAGACACAATATACTTCAGAGCTATGCAAAACAAAATCATCTCAGACGTTGCTGTAAGAGTGACAGATGTGCATTTCACCGTTTTTGCAGCTTGTCAATGCCATTTACTTGTGCCACTTCTGAGAGACTTAATCCCAGATGAAAATTGCAGTTTCTGGCATTTCAGTGATACATACATGTTAAGAATGTTATAAGATAAAAAATTTTACTCTAGAGCTGCTTCTGTTGCATAATTCAAATATATATATAAGCACACACACACACACAAACACATATACATACACAAGCTAAAGGGAGACAGGGTTCTTTGGCAACAACAGGAATGCCTGACTTAAATGGCCAGCTTATAACATAATCAATGAAGACTATTCTTGAATTTCTGCCAGCCAATGGAAATTACTGTTGAAAAAAAAAGTTTCCAGTAGTTCTTTACAGGTAGAATTTAGCTTTTCTCTCATGATGCTGTTGTTGTTTAGCTCTAAGTTGGCCCTGGTTCAGGGTGATCTCGGATCAAAGGCATTCCAGCCATGACAATCTTGTCATTTTCACCAGTGGTATACAAAGGACAACTTTATCTAATGTTTGTCTGTTTGCTTTTATTGGGGGGGGGGGGGAAGGTAGTAAGGTCTGATCTGAGGAGTGGGTAAAACTTTGGCTACTGTTGTAAAACAGGGTGAGCAACTAAGTAAAGGATTGCCTGTCGTTGTAAAAGAGTAAGAGAATAAATTGCATACTGGATAGGAAGCTAGCCTTTTGATGGCAGAGTTTCAGCCAGGCACAACATCTATTTCTAAACAGCTATGTGTGTTGGGGTCAAAAGTAGTTCAAAATTCAATGCAATGTCTTAATACAAAACAAAATTGTGTTTGCAATGGATTAAAGCTGAATATTCAGCAGTTTGGTATATTTCATTTTGATATCACAAAAAAAAAAAAAAAACTTGGGTCATGTAGACTTCAGTAGACTGTTTCAATACACAACAAAGTAGTGCTTAAAAAGTATTCAAACATATAAACTAGTCAGTTCAGCTCAAGTCAGTTCACTGGAAGGATCAAAAGAAAACCCCAAAAGGTATTTTAAGAGCTACTTGATTCATGTTTATTCATTTTGTTTTGCCCCGTTTTATAAGAAGTGGAAAGACCTGTTGTCAATTTTGGTAGCATAGCCAAGCGTTTTCACATTTGTAGGAAATTTCCTTCAATAATCATTCAAAGATTGAAATAAGATTCGTAACCAAATCTCAATAAAAATGTGCCTTGCACAGAGAGAATGGGTGGCAAGGTTTTTAAAAATGTTTTTTAAAGCTCATGATTATGTGGACAGTTGCCAGCTGGTACCCTGACTTCAGTAAGGGTACCTAACACATTTCACAATTTAACAAATAGACTGAAATGTATGAAAAACAAAAACACAAAAGAAAGAGAGAGAAAAAAAAAAGAACTGGAATTATTTTAAACTTAAAAAAAGATCATTATTCCCAAATTTAAAGAATAATTTCAGGCTTGATTTTTAAGTGTGATCTTGTAAGTGGAAAAAAAAATTAAAAAAAAAAAAAAAAAAAACACAAACATACAAATTTCCCCTTTTTTAACAATGTTTCTGGCATATCTCAATCAACTGCCAAAATTGTCAGAGAATTGCATGAAGATTTTTTTTAATTAAAAAAAGGGTACAAGACACTTCAGGTATGGGTTTCGTTTCTCGAATGCTCACCAGCAGCCCATGCAACAGATTCAACACTAATAATGAATTCCTCAAATAAAAAGGCCTTATTCTTATAGCCACACATAGATTTTTTTAAGTTGATACTCTCAACATAATGAAAGCCATTCAGTTATAGAGGTCAGGCGATTGCAGCTTGGTAATTAGCGAGTAGTTTTATCAATTAACATACTGACATACTTACTCTTAATGAATTTCATATTATGTATTTTTAAACACTTGATGGAGAATTGGGTGTGTTGAGATTCACTGAGCTGTTTATTTGCTTTTGTATGGCTTTGTTATTGATAGCAATAGACGAATGGGTGCTCTGAAGATGTTGGTTCAAAAAACATTCAATCTCAAATGCCTTATCACAAAACATGCACTGGAACATTTGCGGTTTGCTTGTGGTCTTGTGTCGCTCAAAGTTAGTTTTGTCTGTGAAATACTTGCCACATAAGTTGCACTTGCAATAAGAAGAACTGGGGTCGTTGCAGTTGGTTGTACTTTTAGATCTACTGCCACCTTGCGCATTATTAGTGTGAATCAGTTTGTGTTGGTCGAGATTTAGTTTCAGAGAAAACGTTCGCCCGCAATATTCACACGAATATAACTTCCCGCCCAGGTGTGTCCGTCTGTGTTTGTCGAGGTGATCTTTCCGGTAAAATTTTTTGTCACAGAAATTGCACTCATGAGGTTTGGCCCCTGAATGAGTAATTTTATGGCGGTCTAAATGATCCTTTCGGCAGTAGCCCTTGCCACAGAAGTCACATTTATGAGGTTTTTCTTCTGAGTGAGTGAGTTTGTGCCGATCCAGCCTGTCTTTCCTGCAATAACCCTTTCCACAGAAGCCACAAATGTGGGGAAAGTCGGAAGAGACGTTAATCTTTGGAGGAATCTCAGAGGTCATATGGGTCTTATTTTCAAAACTTTTGTCAGGATAATCAAAGACTAGTGGGTTACTCAGCAGTTGTGACATCGTGATTATACTATAAACAGTGGAGACAAAATATTAAGTAGATTCTTTGGAAAGGAATAACAATAGATTCCTGAATATTTGACAAAATGGTTGGTTGAATGACACACTTCGGGGGCGGTTGTTTGTATTTTCTTTGTTTTGTACAAAAAGAATAAAAATCAAAATAAATTTTTTCAAGTTCTAAAAAAAAAAGTCCAAAATTCAAAAGTACAAATGTTGTCTCTTGTTACTTCTAATCACAATATTTGGAAGACACTGAAAAGAAAAAGAAAAGAACACAAAGTTGTAAATGTCAAATCAATCACATAATTTCATCTATTATTTACAGGTGGTTTCAAATTTTGGCACAAGGCCAGCAATTTGGAAAGGGGAGGGTAAGTCAGTTACATCGACCCCAGTGCTCAGCTGGTTCCTTATTCTATTGACCTCCAAAAGGATGATAGGCAAAGTCAATCTCAGCGGAATTTGAACTCAGAACATAAAGACAGATGAAATGCCACTAAGTATTTTGCCCAGCATACTAACGATTCTGCCAGCTCGCTGCTTTTACAAATAAATATGTTATCAACAAACACAGTTGCTGTCAGTCAGGCAAAACACAATGCAAGGAGATTGGTTTTATGACCATGTAACCACCAACCATTGATACTATATTTCCCAACATACAAATCGAATTTTTCCATTTCAAAATTTACAGCCAAAAAGTGTAGGTTGACTTAAACACCAAGATGAAATTTTCAGACCAAAACTCCCATGGGAAATGCAACAGGATTTGGAAAGACAGTGACAATGTTTGAATGTTTATGCTACATGTTTACACTATATACAACACTGATTTGTATATTGTAAAATACTTTATGTATGCATGAGCTAACAAAGGACAATAGTTACACAGCTGCTAGATCTGTTAGAAACAGCAGCTTAATTTCTTTCAAACTGCACCCTTCAGTCTTACATTTGTACATACCATATTTTCCAGCATACAAGTCGAAATTTTCAGATCAAAATTTACGGCCAAAAAAGGGTAAGTTAACTTATACACCAAGACAACTTTGGAGGACCAAACATTCCATGTGAAATGCAGCAGGATTTGGAAAGATAGTGCCAATGTTTGAATGGTCACACCATATGTTTACACTATATAACTATGTTGACTTGTATACTGAAAAATATGGTAGTCTTTGTTTTAACAAATATTTCCAATGAAATTTTTTCTTGACTCAGAGTGTGAAGGGCCACAATGATAGGTGGAAAGAAAGGAAAGAATCCTTGATACACAGATTGTTGCAGTTTGAAACAATATCAAGATACTTTATTGCATAACTTGGACAGTCTTAGGTGGGTTCATATCAAAAAGTTAATCATGTACTCTCTTGTTCTCCAGTTTATTCATACGTATATTCTAAACATTGTAGCTGTGACTAGTGTCCCCTGACTGGCTCCTGTGCCAGTGGCATGTAAAAAGCACCAACCGAATGTATCTGATGCC
Organism: Octopus sinensis; assembly: GCF_006345805.1. Taxonomy (NCBI): domain Eukaryota; kingdom Metazoa; phylum Mollusca; class Cephalopoda; order Octopoda; family Octopodidae; genus Octopus; species Octopus sinensis. The sequence goes on along the minus strand of NC_043019.1, from coordinate 28,152,615 downwards.
AGTACCTCCTCACTGGCCTTCGTGTCGGTGGTATGTAAAATAAGGCGATGAGCTGGCAGAAACGTTAGCACGCCGGGCGAAATGCGTAGCCGTATTTTGTCTGCCGTTACGTTCTGAGTTCAAATTCCGCTGAGGTCGACTTTGCCTTTCATCCTCTCGGGGTCGATAAATTAAGTACCAGTTACGCACTGGGGTCGATATAATTAACTTAATTCCTTTGTCTGTCCTTGTTTGTCCCCCCTGTGGGTAGTAAAGAAATAGGTATGTAAAATGCACTATCTGAACGTGGCCAATACTGAATGGCTAAGAGGGTCCATCCAGGTAAAATAGTAATCAAAGGGGTTCATAGGTGAAAAACCGTTGAGAAACACTGTTTTAGATGTATTGGTATGTATTGCAAGAAACAGCTAGGTTTCTTTCTCTAACATTTTACATACTTCAATCTACACAAATCAATGTGTGAAAAAAGGAATTTTGAAAGAAGTTTCTATAAAACTAGATTTTAAACCTCAAATGGCCATGAGGGGTCCACCAGAATAAAGTAGTAATCAAAGGGATCTACAGATAAAAAAATGGTTGAGGACCCCTGACTTGAAGTGGCAGAGGAAGGCATATGCACAGTGAATGTACCGGTGCCATGGAAAAAGTACTTGTGCCAATGCCATGTAAAAAGTCCCTATGCTGGTGCCATGTAAAAAGTCTCCATGTTGGTACCATGTAAAAAGTCCCTGTGCTGGTACCACATAAAAAAAAGCACCCATGCTGGTGCCACATGAAAAAAGTACCTGTCCTGGTGCCATGTAAAAGACACCTGTGTTGATACCATATAAAAAAGCACCCATGTTATGTAATAGCATTGGTGCTGGTTTCATGTAAAAAAGGACCAGTAAAGTGGTTGGCATTAGGAAGGGCATCCAATCATGGAAACCATGCCAAAACAGACAATTGGCACCTGGTGTAGTTCCTTAGTTTGCCAGCTTCTGTCAAATCATCCAACCCATGCCAACATGGAAAAACGGACGTATGATGATGATGATGATGATGATGATGTGTGTGTGTGTGTGAAAACTCTACTATTGCTTGACAAGCGCTTTTGTTTTGTTTACATCCCTGTAACTTAGCTGTTCGGCAAAAGAGAGTAACGAATAAGTACCAGACTTCAAAATACCGAGGCACGATTTGCTTGACTAAACGCTTCAAGGCAATGCTCCAGCAAGGCCACAGTCCAATGAGTGAAACAAGTAAAATACAGTCGAATGAAACACTTATTATATCTCGGGGATGCTATTCACGAACAAAAGCCAAAATATAATCTTTGGGCATTTTTTCGGTAAAATATCGATATTATAATCAATATTTATATATATATAAAAAAAAAATTTCCAAATCAAAAAATTATCATAGAGAAAAGTAATATTGAAGAATTCATATTTTGAGTGAAAATGAAATTTAGAAGAGAAGAGCTAATTATAATTAACGATTATCTGTGCTGAAGATTTTTTTTTTAAATAAATTAAATCACAAGAATTAAATTTTTGAAAAAAAGTGTTTGAGACAATGGAAGACCATTCATTCTAAATTGTTAAAATTAATTTAATAAAGATAGGCTTGATTAAAAAAAAAATAATAATTAGCATCGTTTCGACCAAATTTCTTCAGAACAATGAAGCATTGGCTTCTAGAGGTCAAGCCATGTCACTTAAGCTATTAATTAAGTGAACGACGGAGACCCCCAACAGCTAGAAATGCCAGCTAAATCCCTCCTGAATTACATATTACTGTCTTAAATAAGTCTGAGAATAATATAGTCTCACATATCCACAAATCAAATAGGCGGGATGGCCATGGCTGTGATGTCTTTGATCGTAGGTCTGCTGGATTTGTTAGGGGTAACTTCAATCGATGATATCAAATTTGCTGCATGTGTGTTTATTTGAATATACACACGAGGGGGTATTCAGTGTATATCAGGGATTTTATTAATTCACCAGAAAGAATATGCCGAATCTCTTTGTCACTTCAAAGCTCCCGCGTAGAGACAAAACTCTGAGTAGCGACAGAATTCAATTATAAACTTGGCGACCTTTTGAAAAAATCATACATATATAAATAAATCAGCAATTTCTCCGCTTTTTCCCCGGGAAATTTTCCCCACATTTTATAATAATTCCACATTTCAGCATTTCAAAACACCACTGGGAAGTGGCGAGGGAAGAGGGGGGCGACACGTTTTGAAAAGCTATACCGAAAGTCCGCCAGTGTGTATGTATGTATGTATACACACAATTACTATGTATGTATATGTATATTAGCACGTTTGTGCGTGCGTGTATATATATATATATGTATGTATACACACAATTACTAAGTATGTATATATATATTAGCACGTTTGTGCGTGCGTGTATATATATATATATGTATGTATGTATGTATGTATGTATGTATACACACAATTACTACGTATGTATATGTATATTAGCACGTTTGTGCGTTCGTGTGTATATATATATATGTATGTATGTATATACACAATTACTAAGTATGTATATGTATATTAGCACGTTTGTGCGTGTATATATATATATATATATATAAATATGTATATATGGGTGGTATGTTGTATGGGTATATAAATCAAATTAAAAGAAGAAAAATTGGTCAGTTATTATGTATATTGTAACGCAAATATATTTCTTTTTTAAACCAAATACATTTATTTTTTGGGGGTTAATTTCGATAATTTAGGTTGTGAAAGCAAGAAAGTCAAAAGACTTCTTCAACCAAGAAAAAATGTGATGACAAGCAGTTTGAATTTGGAATATGACTAATTTCAAAAGTTGGGTTTTAGGTTTTTTTTTTTCCCCCCTTTCTTCTTAAATGAGATAATTTCCATGTCATTATTATTTCATAATAATTCAAGATATATATATATTATATGCATATATATATATATTTATTTATTTATTTATTATATATTGATATTTCGAAATATAATCTAAAACAAAACAACTACTGTAATGCCACAAGAACATCTATTAAGAACAATAAAACTACAAATCGTTGGGATTTTAGGAGGGGAAATGGGAGAAGAAGGGAAGAAACGGAAAATAAAGCAGGGAAGCCAGGTGCATTGTTTGTAGAGCAAATGCAGAGGGGAAAACAATACCCGAGGGATTTTAACTGATTTCAGTTAATTACACAATGGATATTAATATAGATTGTTTGGTTTAAAAGAAAGAGCAGTGTTTATATAACAAACAGGAATGACATCATCTAGTAGTGAAGAAAAATAGAAAAGAGAGAGAGGGAGAAATATAAGACATGGAGAAGAGATTTTGGTACTAACCATCTTGAGTTTCCATAAACATTATGACTTGTTTCACGACTTCCGATTTCCGGTAAATGTCGTAAAATATTATTTATTTATTTAAGAATTAGCCATTATTTAAAATTATAATATAACACATATGATGTATAACAAACGTGTATATGCATATGCTATATATATGTATTAATATTAATTGTGTGTATGTGTGTGCGCGCGTGCGTGTGTATTTAAAGGCGTCTTTCCATGCTGGCATGGGTTGGACGGTCTGACAAGAGCTGGCAAGCCAGAGGACTATGCCAGACCCCGTTGTCTGAATCGGCATGGTTTCTACGACTAGATGTCCATGCAAACATCAGCCAATTTACAGAGCAAACTGGATGCCCCCCCCCCTTGCACTATCACTGGCGGCGTCACCAAGTAACTTCCAAGACAAAGTCCCCTAGACTAGGAGATTAATATTGAAGGAGGTGGGTTTGTTCCAGTTACTGAGAGGTTAAAAGAGAAACAGAGGGACAGAAATAGGTGTCTTGCTGTATAAAAGGTACAAGGATATCCCAGATAGAAGAGAAGGGAGGAGACTTAGAGAGAGACAGAAACATAGAGGAGAAAAAGGCGGTGAGCTGACAGAAACGTTAGCACGCCGGGCGAAATGCTTTGCGGTATTTCGTCTGCCGTTACGTTCTGAGTTCAAATTCTGCTGAGGTCGACTTTGCCTTTCATCTTTTCGGGGTCGATTAAATAAGTACCAGTTACGCACTGGGGTCGATGTAATCGACTTAATCCGTTTGTCTGTTCTTGTTTGTCCCCTCTATGTTTAGCCCCCTGTGGGCAATAAAGAAATAAGAAACATAGAGAAAGTGGGAAAGATGGTGGCAGATATGTGTCAGGACATACCATCAAGGTACAATGGGAGGCGGGGGTGGACCCAAGTGGGGACCTGAGAAGCATGTGTCCCCACTCAAGAAAAGAAGTGTACCCTTCTTAATAATGTTATTACGCCATTTTCTCCTGGAATTGTATTCCCTTCTGTCCTTGTCTCCTCTCTTTGAAAAATTCCTGGGACCACACGTGGGAGGAGAATATAAGGGAAGTCATACCGAAGATTAGACTGGGTGGGTGGGCAGGAGAGGACAAAGGGGAAAGCTTCATAAGAATGTACTGAGAGATGGTTAGATGGGATAGAGGTGACTGTAATAATTAGTGGTGGGAGATACAGGAGTGGCTCAGGGGTGGGGTTGTTTGGATATTGAGAGTAATAGTAGATAAAGAAGAGTTAAGGATGGAGTATAGTAGAGAGGAGAAAGCATGGCTGCAGGAATATATTGGGAAATGGAAGTTGCTTTATGTATAATATATATATATATATATATATATATATATATATGTATCTAATATAATAAATGTGAAAGCTAATTTCTGTGTGTCAGTGTGTCACACTTCGCCCCCTTCTCTATTCATTGACACTTCTATTGTTCATGCTGGGGTGAGAGTAATAGTAGGCATAGATATGCTGAGGCTGGTGGCAAAGACAGACGGAGAGAAAAAGAAAAAGAGAGGGAGAGAAAGAGAGACAAAGAAATTTAAGGAGGGTTGATGATTTTATTAATAGTAGTGTTGATGTGGCAGTGGGAGTAATAATAAGAGGGGAAAGAGCGAGTATATGAAAGAAAGAAGGACTGAACCCTGACTGAACAGTTGGTGACTTTTATGTAGTGAAACAAAAAATAAACGAAACACAGGCGTGCAACTGAGTTGAAGGCAGATTTACTTCTGCCTTTATAGCACATAAAGAAACCGGTGTTGTAGGAGTGTATGCATCATGTGTACTACAGCAGTACTATACATAGTTTAAATACTGAGATTGGAAAGCAGAAGCGAATTATGCCTACCTTATCTACAAAAAAAAAATACTGAATTAAGTGCATATTTTGCCATTAAAGGAAAATGCTGCTATCAATCTATTTTATTCAAGTTAGGCACTGCCTACATAGGCAGCATGTCCCTGATATCCCTTCTCAGGATTTTTCCTTCTCCTATGTTTCCGACGAAGAGCTCCGCTCGAAACGTTAAACCCTCCTTCTTTCCTGAGCGTCCAATAATACTATATTTGTTCCACGTCCTCGCGTTGTTGTGTTTTTTGTGCCTTCATGTTTGGATTAACTTTACACACACACACACATATATATATATAATATATATATATATATATATATGTATCTAATATAATAAATGTGAAAGCTAATTTCTGTGTGTCAGTGTGTCACACTTCGCCCCCTTCTCTATTCATTGACACTTCTATTGTTCATGCTGGGGTGAGAGTAATAGTAGGCATAGATATGCTGAGGCTGGTGGCAAAGACAGACGGAGAGAAAAAGAAAAAGAGAGGGAGAGAAAGAGAGACAAACAAAGAAATTTAAGGAGGGTTGATGATTTTATTAATAGTAGTGTTGATGTGGCAGTGGGAGTAATAATAAGAGGGGAAAGAGCGAGTATATGAAAGAAAGAAGGACTGAACCCTGACTGAACAGTTGGTGACTTTTATGTAGTGAAACAAAAAATAAACGAAACACAGGCGTGCAACTGAGTTGAAGGCAGATTACTTCTGCCTTTATAGCACATAAAGAAACCGGTGTGTAGGAGTGTATGCATCATGTGTACTACAGCAGTACTATACATAGTTTAAATACTGAGATTGGAAAGCAGAAGCGAATTATGCCTACCTTATCTACAAAAAAAAAATACTGAATTAAGTGCATATTTTGCCATTAAAGGAAAATGCTGCTATCAATCTATTTTATTCAAGTTAGGCACTGCCTACATAGGCAGCATGTCCCTGATATCCCTTCTCAGGATTTTTCCTTCTCCTATGTTTCCGACGAAGAGCTCCGCTCGAAACGTTAAACCCTCCTTCTTTCCTGAGCGTCCAATAATACTATATTTGTTCCACGTCCTCGCGTTGTTGTGTTTTTTGTGCCTTCATGTTTGGATTAACTTTACACACACACACACATATATATATATAATATATATATATATATGTATCTAATATAATAAATGTGAAAGCTAATTTCTGTGTGTCAGTGTGTCACACTTCGCCCCCTTCTCTATTCATTGACACTTCTATTGTTCATGCTGGGGTGAGAGTAATAGTAGGCATAGATATGCTGAGGCTGGTGGCAAAGACAGACGGAGAGAAAAAGAAAAAGAGAGGGAGAGAAAGAGAGACAAAGAAATTTAAGGAGGGTTGATGATTTTATTAATAGTAGTGTTGATGTGGCAGTGGGAGTAATAATAAGAGGGGAAAGAGCGAGTATATGAAAGAAAGAAGGACTGAACCCTGACTGAACAGTTGGTGACTTTTATGTAGTGAAACAAAAAATAAACGAAACACAGGCGTGCGACTGAGTTGAAGGCAGATTACTTCTGCCTTTATAGCACATAAAGAAACCGGTGTTGTAGGAGTGTATGCATCATGTGTACTACAGCAGTACTATACATAGTTTAAATACTGAGATTGGAAAGCAGAAGCGAATTATGCCTACCTTATCTACAAAAAAAAAATACTGAATTAAGTGCATATTTTGCCATTAAAGGAAAATGCTGCTATCAATCTATTTTATTCAAGTTAGGCACTGCCTACATAGGCAGCATGTCCCTGATATCCCTTCTCTGGATTTTTCCTTCTCCTATGTTTCCGACGAAGAGCTCCGCTCGAAACGTTAAACCCTCCTTCTTTCCTGAGCGTCCAATAATACTATATTTGTTCCACGTCCTCGCGTTGTTGTGTTTTTTGTGCCTTCATGTTTGGATTAACTTTACACACACACACACATATATATATATATATATATATATATATATATATATATAATACATACAAAGTGCATTCTAGAAGTTTCAGGAGAAACATTTCTTCATTTTAAAAAAGTACAAAATTCTAATCTTCTTCAAAATAGGATCCTCTTATTTCAATGCACCAGTTCTAGAACTCTAACCACTTCATAAAGGCCCCATGCATGGCATGTTGGACAAATGTTTGGGTTGGCTCTGGTTCAACTAAAGCCTTATGACTGAATTTGATAGATAGAAACTGAAAGAAGCCCTTCTTTATATATATGTATATGTGTGCGTCTTTGTGTTGGCTTCTTTATGTCTCAGTAACTCAGCAGTTCAACAAAAGAATAGGCATTCGGCTTAAAAGACAAAAATGTGCTGAGGTTGATCTGTTCACCTAAATCCTTTCAGGATAGTGCCCCAGCATGGCCACAGTCCAATGACAGGAACAAATAAGAGATGGTTCCTGGTTCAGTCCCACTGTGTGGCACCATGGGCAAGTGTCTTCTACTATAGCCTTGGGCTGACCAAAGCCTTGTGAGTGGATTAGGTAGACGGAAACTGAAAGAAGCCCGTTGTATATATATGTGTGTTTGTTTGTTTGTTCCCCTACCATCACTTGACAACCGATGCTGGTATGTTTACATCCCCTTAACTTAGCAGTTCGGCAAAAGAGACCGATAGAATAAATACTAGGCTTACAAAGAATAAGTCCTTGGGTTGATTTGCTCGACTAAAGGCAGTGCTCCAGCATGGCCACAGTCAAATGACTGAAACAAGTAAAAGAATATTCCATTACTGATTTATGTGTTCCAGCCCAAAGATTGTGCCCATACTGGGGCACTGCTATTTCCCACATATTTTCAATGGCCAATCTTATGTGGTTGGTTTCTAAAATGAATTAGTGAGTTTCATATTGCTGCCCTCTTGGTCCAACCCATGACAGTATGGAGAATGTTAAATGATGATGATGATTTGAGTTTTTTGCCCTGGTATAACTTTGTTTGGGATCTTGGACGGCTTTTAATATTTTAATATTTTCTGTATTGTAGAAGTATAACCTATTTTATTGATTATAAATTTTCATAAAGAGATCTTGTCTGTGTGGTAAGTAGCTTGCTTACCAACCACATGGTTCCGGGTTCAGTCCCACTGCATGGCACCATGGGTAAGTGTCTTCTACTATAGCCTTGGGCTGACCAAAGCCTTGTGAGTGGATTTGGTAGATGGAAACTGAAAGAAGCCCGTCGTATATATATATATGTGTCTGTCCCCCCAACATCGCTTGACAACTGATGCTGGTCTGTTTATGTCCCCTGTAACTTAGCAGTTCAGCAAAAGAGACCGATAGAATAAGTCCTGGGGTCGATTTGTTCGACTAAAGGCAGAGCTCCAGCATGGCCGCAGTTAAATGACTGGAACGAATAAAAGAAAAAGACCTGGTCTACATGATGATATACTGAACTTGCTAGTCTAACAACATTTTGAATACTGATCCTCAAATGGTTGCCACATAATTTGGGGTTATTATATAGCAATGTATTGCTTAAGTTTATGGACATTGCATGTTTTACATAAATGAATGTACGATTTTATGTCATAATCCTTTCTATCATAGGCAGAAGGCCTGAAATTTTTGGAGAGGGGACCAGTTGATTACATTGACCCCAGTGTTTCACTGGAATTTAATTTATCAACTCCGAAAGAACGAAAGGCAAAGTTAACCACTCTTTTACTTGTTTCAGTCATTTTGACTGTGGCCATGCTGGAGCACTGTCTTCAGTCGAGCAAAACAACCCCAGGACTTGTTCTTCATAAGCCTAGTACTTATTCTATTGGTCTCTTTTGCCAAACTGCTAAGTTACGGGGATGTAAACACACTAGCATCGGTTGTCAAGCGATGTTAGGGGGACAAACACATATATATATACGACGGGCCTCTTTCAGTTTCTGTTTACCAAATCCACTCACAAGACTTGGTCAGTCCGAGGCTATAGTAGAAGTCACTTGCCCAAGGTGCCACGCAGTGGGAGTGAACCCAGAACCATGTGGTTGGTAAGCAAGCTACTTACAACACAGCCACTGTGGAATTCAAACTCAGAATATAAAGATGGATAAAATGCAAGCTCGCTGCCTCACAATTTTATGTCATAAAATATCCTCATGAAGCATTGTAGCAACACCATTTAATTCATTCGTCTGTCTTTTTGTTATTCTATTATGCCACATTGAAAGTTCCATTCAATTTCGAATACTCTTTTTCAGATTACCAAACACCAGTGAATTTTGCTTCACGAATGGAACAGATTGTTTATCTGATGATTTGCACCACACTGTTTAACCGTTGAGCATGGTATGCTTCACTTTGATAGGCTGTGATCTTTAAATAGACCCCCTTCAATCACTACACAAACATCCTAATCGTCATTTAATGACTGCTTTCCATACTGGATTGGGTTGGATAGTTTGACAATTGCTGGCAAGGCTAGGAGCCATGCAATGTTCCATCGTCTGTTTTAGCATGGCTTCTACAGCTGGATGCCCTTCCTAATACCAGTCACCTTACAGAATGTACTGGGTGCATTTTATGTGGTACTAACACTGAGGGAAAGAGTAAGTGGAATTGCTGTGGTGGTTGGAATATCTCATAATTTGGACAGAGCCCTTCTTCATTAAGTCGATGGAAGGAAAATAAAAAAAAGTGTTACTTCGTTTATGATTCAGAAACTGACTGCAAGATATGAAGAGGAAGTAGGAGACTAAGAATAGGTTAGACAGGGAGGAGAGAAATGAAACAAGGAACAGGCAAGTGTGGAGGGAAAAATGAGAAGAAACCAGGACAAGGAAAGCATTACTGAATGAAGGGGAGTTGGAGTTGAAGAGCAATGTCCATTTAACCCTTCAGTGTTTAAATGGCTTTAATATTCTTCCTGCTTTATGTTCAAGCTGGCCTCTCACACCTACCCTAGAATGTTACTCTAAAAATAATCATATCATTGTATCCTCGAGATAATGTATGACTTCAAAACAATGTGAATAAATAAGTATATTTGACTAATCTGGGCCTCACTGAAGAAATGGCGATTTGCTGTACTTGAGAAGACACATCAAGCTAAGTAAAATCACTGTCTTCCACAAGTACAGGCTTGTCCTTTCAGGTGTTGCTGTCACTTAAAAAGCACCCATGCCAGTGCTGTGTCAATGCACCTACGTCGGTGGCACACAGACAACTCCGTCAAACAGTCCAACCCATGCCGGCAACAAAAGCAGTTAAACGATGATGATGAAAGCTAAAGGGTTAAACCTGTTGGTGACAGGGTTTGAGGTCCCATTATGAAATTTTCCATTTCCTTGAGCACATGGGTCAATGGGATGTGAAGAGTAATGCAACATCCTATTGTGTTTCAAGTGGGTGGCATACATAGAAATATACTCTCGAAATTGATGGATAAGGCACCAGCCAGTTGGTAAATAGGGAAATACTAAGCATCTATTGGTTCACAAACTTTTCAATTAGAATAACGAATTAACAGCTTTGGGCTTGGTGATTGTAGTACTATTAATGCAAGAGCAACTTTTGCACTGTCAGTGAGAATAATGTGTGGCTAAGCATTCAGATGTTTGTTACTTGAAAATTGCCAAGCTCTTTCTTTTTGTCTTTTGAGATGATTGAAAATCAGGAAGGCTAAATAAACCAATGTTGTACCAGCAGCACAAAACCAGTAACATCTTGAGAACATTATAAGCATGAGACTCTTTATATTCTGAGTTTGTGGGCACTATGAATATTCCATGGGGCTGGAGAAGTCCAAACGTAACTCAGCACAAACTTTTTGTCAACAAGAGACATCTTGAACACACCATCAAAATGTCAAAAATCATTGCTGCAGTTCATGAAATCCAATGCCCTCTTTGCAAACACATTAATAATCTGAACCAGCATCACAGCACCAATATCCTTCACTCCCTAAATGTGGAATTGGTGAGGACAGCTACCATTGTCCTAACAAACAAGATGCTATGTAGTTGGTCATTGTAGAATTCCAGGTTTTAGCACTTGAATAAAAAAAAACTACCAGAAATGTGATGAAGGCTGTGGCTCAGCATTCCACAGGCATGTACCCATAACATAATTCCCAGGTAGAATATAGTGTCACAAAGCCATACCGACCGACAGGCTTCTTTCAAATTTCCCTACCATGAGGTATGTGTTGATGTGAAGTTATAAAAAATGACATTTAGCTAAGATACCACAATGGGATGAAACCCAGTACATCAAAGCTGCAATGCAAGCGTCATAACTTATGTCACTCACCAATCACTACAATGTCTGAATAATTAATCCAAGTGATTTGGCTTTGTTTTGTTTTCAACACCTTTGCGAAAGATCAGCACAGGAGCAATATAAACACTGATGCAGTTTTCACAAACACAAGTATTACCAGAACATCTTTTTGCTTGGGAGTCCAGGTCCGACAGGGTCAATGAATAAATTACCATTATCTCTTAGTTAATTGTAAACTTGAGGGGGATATTCACTGTAATCAAAACGTTAAATTCTGACAACATTCCAACAGACATCCTATAAATTTCAGGCTTTTTTGTGCCTAAGGGATGAAGAAAATAAAATGAAGAGAAAGGTGGTAAGATTTTTTTGCTTTTTATTTCCAGTTATGTAGTTTATAAAACTAAGCAGCCATAAGTCCTGCCATGCGAGTTTTCCATAAATGGAGGCGTCCATGGTCTGGTTTATACTGCACATTCACACCATCAGCTACTAAGATACCGTCTTGTCTCATCTGACCAAAGACTTCACGATTCCACTTGGTGAAACCCCATCTCTTGGAAACAACAATCTGGAAAAGAGACAGCAAATAGTTATAATGAATGGAAAAACTAATATAACTCAACCCAATATAAAGGTTACATATTAAATACATACTGAACTCCCTACTGTTATTCAACATTAAAAAGCTGTGGTGCAACCACAGTTACTTTTAAGCAGAGTAACAGAAAATGGGAGCTGAAACCCTCAACACCAAAGACTTTAAATCTATTCTCTTTCCACAATCCGAGAAGAAAAATGGTCTTTTTCAATCAAAATCACTTGTTTGACGTTGAAGGAGATTTCTTGAAATAGCAAATGGACAGATGATTGTCCCAGATGCTATCTGAAAGAGCTAAGAGGTCGCCTTCTGTTGCGGGTGTAGATAGCAAATAAACAGAAAGTAGTCAGTGATAGATTGATGCTTTTTTCCATGGCAACCAATTAAGGAAGAGACTGACAGACATTGAATAGACAACATAAACAAGAGTGTCAAGTTGAAACAAAATTGGCTGACTTAGTATGGTGAGGAGGTGGCAGAGTGACAATAAGGAACATTGAATATGGACATCCAACTCAGTCTTCTCTTAAGGTTCTATCTAATGTCTCTTCTATATGCAACTGATATTGTCCATGTGCACACACCAAAGCTACATCTGGCTCTTCTTATATCCTACTGTTCATGCATATTAACATCACACATCTAGCTGTTGCAAATCATCTCACTACCATGCAGTATTATACTTCATACACAGCATTAGCAGAGGTGAATGCACTCTAAACTGTTTTCACCATCACTGAAGTCACCTCTCTAACAAGTGCTATCAACCACATTTAAGCACAGATATTCTTACTGCTGTGCTCCAGCCGCATATGATGTCTACCTTCTCTGCTAGCAGAACCAATTCATGCAACCAGTAAAGCAATCACAACACAAATGACACACACCTCTAGACTATAATTTCGAATAACAGAAATAATCATGTTCTAATACTTGGTAATACTACAGGACACAGAGTGCAAGTAGTGACCGTGTAAAAGATTTAATGTTGGCATATAATGACCAGCTGCTCAATGAGAAAGCAGTTGGCTTCGATGTATGCCAGTCTAGGTTTAGCAGTCCTTTCATAAAAGGACAAGTAACTTCCCACTAGAAACAGAGGTTAGATTCAGACTTAAATCAAATTATTTATATAAATCTTATTACTGCAACCCAACCAGCCATCATTCACATCTAACTTCCTTTGTTACAATTTAAGCTCCCTATAAAAGCAGGGGCTAATTGGTATGGAAATTGCAGACAAGAAAAAGACAAAATTAGGACATCTGAAATAGAGTAGAGATTTAGCAAGCTGTATTATCTAGCTTGAACCGGCCATAACCTGCCCAAATATTCTGCCTGTTTTACACTCAAACTGGCCAGATCAGGTCTCTAACACAAACCCTACAATAATATTCTAAAGATTAATGGCTAGCTCATCAAAATCTCATGGCTATGAGACAATGCATGATTAATCCAAAACAATGTGAATAAATAAGAATTACTCTTGAAAGAATCATGTAGATGCTAACAGATTTATGTAAGAATCACTAAGATGTTTGTTAATAATGTTATTTCTATGAAATCAATCTAAATTCACAATGTTGTGTCTGAAACAAGATGCATATTTTAGTTAGCAAAAAGAAAAAGAAAGCACATACCTTCTGTCTGCCAGGGAACTTGAATTTGGCTCGTCTCAAAGCCTCAACAATCATTGGTTCATGCATCTCCTTGGCACGTACAGACATGATCACCTGACCAATATTAACTCTGGCAACTGTACCCTGGGGTTTTCCAAAAGCACCTCTCATTCCGGTCTGAAGCCTAGCAGAGAGAAATACAAAAATTCAATAAGTATCGTGAGGTTAACACTCCCAGACTGAGTACTTTGGGTAATCTGCTTATGACAGCAATAACTATCATAAGAAAAATAAGGGGGTGGGGGACCATGAGATGGAAAGAAATCCACGAATCTCAGTCTTAAAAAAATAAAGTGAAGACCACAACGGTTACAGGCACTGCTTCCTTAGGGAGACCATGTAAGAAAAGTAAATCCAACATGTACAGAAGACAGGGTGTGATACCTGACCTATTTCTAGCTTGGTCTTCTATGTGGATGACACTTGTACACTAAATTGCTTACCAAAAGACGCAATGTCAATGGCCCAGAATTGGTACCACTATCAACAATATTACACAAATGTTCTAGGTTAGCCGCTGCACTCTTGTTAAGATGAGTGACAAGAACATTCCAAACTCAGAAGATTCGCATCTGGTCAATTCAAATGACTTCAGTCATATTAAAACCCTTTACAAAAACGGATAGATAAAATGCATACACACTTTGAACCCAAATACTATTGTCAACATATCTCATAGCAGAAGTCACTTGCCTAAAAGTGTTGAGATATGGGAATCACACCAGATACAAACACTATCAATTTAAATGTTTTAAAATATGTCATTTCTTCTTACAATCGTTTAATTGCCAACTGAAGTGTAATTATAATAGACATACAAAAACTTTGTTTTAGCCTTACCTATCAGCTCCAGCACACGACAACATCTTGTTGATTCGGATGACGTGGAAGGGATGCAAACGAATTCTTAGATGGAAGGCATCTTTGCCGCAATGTTTAACCAAGTATTTGTTGGCACAGATACGTCCAGCTTCCAGAGCCTCTGAAGAGATTTGTTCAAACTCGTCAGATACTAAGTGAATACAGAGAGGAAATTCATCCACGCGTGCCTTCTTGCGGCCAAGATCGAAGATACGAATCTTGGGATCTGTTTAAAAAATAAATAAACAATGTTTCTCACAGCAACTTCTCAACAAGGTACAAACAGGATAAATGCCTTAGTCTTTAGATCAACAAATGTGGTCAAGAAAGAAGTCTAAGAAAACCAATTTTACACTGATAAGTGTCTGAGATAAGTAGGCTGCTATTAATATGGGCATTGATTTCTGCCAGATACCAGCCTGCAAATTCTGCAGAGTACAGTTGAACTGGTAATTATTTTATGAGCCCTTTAAAAACAGCAGACACAGAACCCAGAACATAAAGTGACACATGGCTCTTAATGCATTACTCATGCGTGCATTGGAAAGCTTTAAACGATTACTGGCCCACGAGCTGTCAACACAGTTATGCCCCTTGTATAAAGACAATGTATTTCTGTAGAAAACGAATCAAAAAAGAATTTACCGAACTTTTGTCTACAGAGCTGCTTGCTGTTGAAAGATAATGTAACATTAACACACAATCAGCATGTAAAAAAAAAGGGAAAGGTTTTCTTATACAGGTGCCAAAATATTGCCATCTCCTTCAATATTAGTCCAGGAGATAACTTTTGGCTGTTTTTTTATCTTACTCTGGCTGTGGTAAAGGCGTCTACACCACATTTGCAGAGACACTGAAGAAACAATCACAGCAAATGTCAATTCTCACTGCATTATTGTTTCTCTTTGATTTAATTAACCTTTATCTGCAAAATTAAATCTCATGACTATTGCAGTAACAATGTTTAAATATGAAACCCTGCCACCCAAAGAAAATAGAATTGGAATTCGCTGCAAGTCACATTGACAAAATGTAGATGAGTATGTAAAACTTTTCAGCAGTTAAAAGCAATGATATTTTAAGCGAATATATCTGATTTCCAAAGTAAAAAGGGTTAATGATTTCTGTACTTAGAAAGATGAATACTTACCAGGTACACCACGACAGAAACGGGATTTGGGATATGGCTTGTTCTTGCAGTAGCGATAACTGAAACAAAAAATTAATGGAGTTATACACACACACATACTGATTCCCTTCATCCATTTCATTTAACAATTCAGACCACAACACACTGAGAAACAGAATTGGGAATTTTCTGCAGCAATGCCATGTGTTCTGGAGTGTACTCCCACCCCACACACTTTATCATTTATCTTATAATTCAATTGTGCAAACTTATCTTGCTATAGTGAGTGCAACATTTACCACTAAAGTTATGTGCCTGTATGTATGAGTTGCCATTGGAATTGGAAAAATAAGACATGAATCTACCCGTTGATCATATTGATTACAAGTATTTGCAATCCTGGACCGAACAGATTTATTGGGTCACTTCACCAATAAAGAAACGGTATCATCTAAAAGTACTAACCACAAAAGATGTTCTTACCCAACGATATATTACCTGGAGGAAATTTAAGCCAAGTAATCGTTGATCCTTTTGATACTAATCTGAGATCGGTACTTGTATCGCAGAGTACCTCCGAGATCGTTGCTGGTTCCATGATACAAAATTCCTATTTTAAAGCGATCTACATTAAAATGGTACTATTTAAGAGTGGTCCCGGTACGTGCCCTCGCTAGCTAGTCGTAACTAGTTGATCCTACGACTACCTAGCAAAGTAAACAAAACAAAAACGATTAGCTAGCGCGGATGCGCATCGGGACCACTCTTCTTAAATAGTACCCATCACGCTATTAATACCGAAATACAGCCTCGCCGTAGATTTCGAGGCGAGAGCAGAAACAATATAAGATTCGATCTTGGAATATTTTTCACGTTGCTGTAGACATTGTCCGTAAATTTTTATCAAAACCTTCCTCTGAAACTCCGTATTTAGAACACTCCACTTAGATACACAACAAAATAGGTAAAATCTTCAAGAAAACTGTGTTGCAACGAAACCTGTAACGCCATAGTTATGGAGGTGGCGACACGTGTAGCGAATGTGTTGTTCATATCTAATGATATGAGACCCACATTACTTGACCATACGTAATTATCTTCATACATGGAAATTAAATGTTTGTATAGGTATAGGCACTAAGAAGACGGCTGAATGTACTCTAAGACATTTTATAAGCTAATTAAAATACCATTAATAATCGCCATTAGTTCGGAGTATAAATGCAAAGCTTTGATCTAAGACATTCATTACATCTTAATGCGTACATACAGTACCATGTATCAATACAATTTTATCAGTAGATAATTATTGTATCCTTTAATCATTAATATATTAATTTATTGTTTTCCACTTACCATCTCGCCGGTCTACGACCCATTTTCGCAGCTGAAATGAAGGAAATGGAACGTGAGACACAGTGCTATCCGATTGCTCTAAAAGAAACGAGTCAAGGATTTTTTTTTCCGTTAAAGACATTTTAAATATTACAGACTAAACATTCACGAATAAATCTAGAAGTAAATGTAGACGGATTGAATGGGAAAAGCAACAAGATTACAAAAGATGAAGACAAGAGGTAAAAACTCACCGTGTATACCCTAACAAGGTAGTACCGGGAAAAGGCCACAGTTCCGGAAGTGACGTCACAGATCACATGATTTGTTTATTGCAGTCACAACGGGAAGAGGTTGATGGCGAGACTTGTTTGATCGGCTGCTGTGGATTTACACACACAGACACACACACAGCATTCGTATACATACTTACGTGCGTGTGTATATATATATATATATATATATATATATATATATATATAGATCTTTATATGCATATATACAAACACATTCACATACATATATAGCATTTATATACATACTTATATATACACACAGACATATATATATATATACATATATATATACACACGCATATACAAATATATACATATACACACGCATATGTATACATTCACAAATACATACATATTTACAAAACTATAACCAACCACATCTACCTAACCCCTATATTATATATGTATACATGTACACATATATATCACCTTATTTCTCTTGACACCAGAAATGACAGGTAAGTCGCTGCAATTTCCATTTTATTATCATCATTTGTTTTCGTTCGCTTTTATTTCTCTCCTTTGTTGTTGTTTCGGCAACAGATTTTTTTTTCTTCAGCACTCCACCCCACACACGATGGAGAGATGGTGGAACAATTAGTAAAACACAAAGGAAAACAAGAAACTCTAGGAATATAAAGGACGGAGACTTTTTAGTCGAGGGCCCCATGCCAAACATGTTACTTATAAATCCGTTCAAAAACCCCTTTCGTTTAGTACTTAATAGGTTCTTTATTTCGTCGACCACCCAGACAGAGGATTGGAAAAACAAAGTCGGCTTCCTTTCATATTTAGGATGTTTTCTAGGAATAGGAATCAATCCCACTTCTTGTTTGGTGCTTTGTGTTATCGATCCCGGGAAGAAAGAAACCACAACTAACCTCGGTGCTATTCGAACCCTGAACATAAAAGGACGGTATCGAAATACGGCAGAGCATGTTTGCCCGAAAAACATGTTAATAGATGATGATGATGATTTCTTCGACTGCCGCTCATAAATGGTAGGAATGATTATGGTTACTAGGTACCCTAGTATTATTACCGTACTATTTTGGGTTCGAATTTCGCCTTAGTTAACTTTGTTGCTCACCCCTTCCGTGCCACAGGTGTTGATGTGAGGTGGTCACCATAGAAGAACTAGTCATAATGAGGGATCCGTGCAATGGCTAATCTCCAACATATGACATCAGTGCTTGCTAATCATAATAATCCTTTCTACTATGAGGCCCAAGGCCTGAAATTTTCGGGGAGGAGGCTAATCGATTCAAGTACTCGACTGGTACTTATTTTATCGACCCCCGAAAGGAAGAAAGGCAAAGTTACCCTCAGCTGAATTTGAACTCAGATCGTAAGGACGTTGGTTTCTAACATGAACACAAGATCACACATTCATTTAAGGGTGAGAAAAGTATAGAGATTTAAATCGACCCCATTCTCTGAGGAGTATTTATTTCATTAAATCTAGAAGAAACGAACCGACAAAAGGCATTTACAGGGCCGCTCGACCAGCGAGAAATAGCAGTCAAATATCCCAGAAGTCACAAGGAAAAGGACACCTGGATAATGTGGTGCTAGTTGATGTATTTTTTTTTATATAAAGCGGGAGGGATGGTCATGGCATAAATACTTTTGACTTTATTTATTTGTTTATTTTTGTCTCTCGAGGCTGGAACTAGAATTTGTTAGCAACAATAATCTTGGAGTTTGACAAACAAGTTGCATCCTCCAACTTGGTGGTGTTCGTACTTGGAACATAATGGGACAAAACACTGTCCAGTGCCTCCCCCCACCAAATTGTCCAATAATGATAATAATAATAATAACAATAATTTCAAATTTTTGGCACAAGGCCTGCAATTTCGGTGGGTAGGATAAGTCGACCTCAGTGTTCAAAGAGTACTTATTTTATCGACCCCGAAAAGATTACAAGCAAAGTCGACCTCGACGGAATTTGAGATCAGAACATTAAGACGGACGAAGTATTTTGCCCTGGGTGCCAGCGATTCTGCTAAGCTGGCCGCCTTAATCCAGTAATAATAATAATGTTCGATGAGGATAGAGCTATAAGAATAAGTGATGTTCATAGACGAAATATTCCGATCGTCACAATCACATGATGATGATGATTTCAGCTGATTTCACGAGTTTTTAAAAATTCTATTTTATGACTATTGTAAAAAAGGAAGGAGATTGAATTAATATCCTTAAAAAGTTTTGCTGTTATTTATAGAAATTAGCAAGAATCCAATTAACAATTGCGATGAAAACACTAAAGTCTGGTTGGGTCGGCTGACATCTCTTACATGGAATGATTTTTTTACATCCATAACAGTTAATAATAATAATTGTTTCGAGTTTAGGCCCAAGAGCAGCAATTTTTGAGGGAAGGTGATTTGTTGATGTCATCGATCTCCGTTGTTGACTGGTGTGTTTCTATTCTTTCGCCCCGAGAAGAATGAAAGGGTAATATTGACTTCGGTAGAATTCGAACTCAGAATCCTTTCGAAGTCAACTTTGTAAATGATGGAGCATTGAGCTTTAGCTATAATCAAGTCAAGGATCGGAAGCAAAAAAGTTGCGATTTCGATTTCCTACTTTTGTCATTTCAGTGTGGATTACACTGCTTGGAACACACACACACACACACACACGGTAATACAAGTATTTGAGATTGGAACTGCTTCGGACGAAGTATCCGCCTCCTTCCCTCCAAGATGAGGTAATAACACAAGAAAAACATGGAAAATATAACATACGAGCACGCGTATGTATGTATCTACGTATGTGCGTGTGTATAAGTATGTGCATATGTTTGTATGAGTTTATATAATATATCATTTGTGTCTGTATATACAGATTATAGAACACAGCATAAAGACAACGAGTGTTCGACCTGCTAGAAATAGCAGCCAAAACACATCCTCCCGTCTGAAAGGAGGAATGTCAACGAATTTAGTCCTAGTAAATACTATAAAAGCAGGGATACATTTCAGCTTAGTTCCGCTTGATTCAGGCCCGACCATGGGTTAAACAGCAGCAACAACGACTATTTTGATCAGCGCCGCCCCTCCCACTGTAGCGATAAAAGTTGTAATTGGTGACACACCCACTGTAATTACGTCTCGATTTGAACTCAGTAACTTGATAACAGACGTCAACATGCTGAATTATATTTGTTAACCATTTTTAAATAAAAAAAAAAATTGAAATTCTTCCATTACCAAATTAGTTTAGTTTTCTTATGCTCGACATAAATCTGTTGACGTACTCAGCAGAGTTCTGTGTGTGTGTGTGTTTTCACTGTCACTAGGGTATCAGCTGGGTGGACAAAGAATTTAAGAATTCAGGATGCAATTGAAAAATATCCAGGGCGTCTGTATTGGTAGATGGAAGAATATGATTTCGTAAACTTACAGACATTAAAGCAATTTGGAAGTGGTTCAGAAAATGTGTGGGGAAGATAATCAACAGACATTTTAGAATGGAATGTTGGCACAAACGATTCTAAAGACCTAGTCGTTGGCAATACGTATGTCTATGGTTGTAATTACCAGTACCTATCATTTCTGAAGCAGGCACAAAACCTGAAATTCCAGAAATTATTGGAAGGATCATCATCATCATTTAACGTCCGTTTTCCATACTAGCATGGGTTGGACGGTTCGACTGGGGTCTTGGAAGCCAGGAGGCTGCACCAAGCTCCAGTCTGATCTGGCAGTGTTTCTACAGCTGGATGCCCTTCCATATGCCAACCACTCTCTGAAGGTAGTGGGTGCTTTTTATGTACCACCGGCACAGGGGCCAGAAGAGGCTGGCAAACTGTCACTATCAGTTGGTGCTTTTTACGTGTCACCTGCACAGACGCCAGTCAAGGCGGCACTGGCATAGGCCACGTTCAGATGGTGCTTTTTATGTGCCACCGGCACAGGTATCACAACTACAATTTCCATTTGATTTTTATTTTGATGTTGACGTACTTGACTCAACAGGTCTCCTCAAGCACAGCAGGTCGCCCTACGATCCAAGGTTAGCACAGCAGGCCGTCCTGCGAGCCATGAACTCACTTCATTTGTTGGGTCTTCGCAGTCGCATCATATCTCAGAGGTCTCGGTCTTTCGTCATTGCCTTTGTGAGGCCCAACGTGCCACCAGCATGGGTATCACAACTACAATATCCATCTGATTTTTATTTTGATGTTGATGTACTTGACTCAATAGGTCTCCTCAAGCACAGCATGAATAGCTAAATTTATCTCAGTGAGATTTGAACTTAGAACAGGCTGTGACTCAATACTGCAAGGCATTTTGTCCAAAGCACCAATAGTTTTCTTAGTTTAGTCTTTCCTTCAATAGGAATGAGTTTAAGCATGTTTGACCCTCACCTAAAAATACCTGGCTTCGTATCATCAGACTCACCTCTAAAATTTCAAGCTTCAAATTTATTGCATCATCTGCCACATTGTTATGTAGCCCCAGGTCAACCCTGATTGGACAGACCTATAATCAAAGGCATTCCGACTGGAATCATCCGGTCCTTTCTCTGCATACTTGTAACCTAGGATTACATTGTGCATTGCATCTTTCAAGATTGTAGGATGTGATTTGAGTGAAATTTGGTTGCTATTTGTAGTAAGTCAAGCTACCAGGTAGGGGATCCATGGCTGGCTCATGTTGTCATTTCCCCTTATTAATGGGAATTGATGAGTTCCTGGTCTGTCTTGACATCTTGTGGAAATATTCCTGTCATCATCTTCCAGACTCTCTCTTTAAAGATGGAGAGATGTTTCAAAACAGTAGGAGAAACCCTTGATGAATTTCTTACTTAGCCCTGCTTGTGACTGCCCTTGGTTCTATTATACAAACATTTTGTCTAATGTTATCAAATACCAGCTTAATAATTACGAAGTTATGTTACTAATTTCTTCATTATTTAGTAGGAGGGAAAACCCAATTTGAAATAGATTCACAGTGCAAGTTCTTGCAGTGGTCTTCATGGCCGAGCAATATATATTATACTTCAAGGAAATAAGGTAACTCAAATGTTCTGAGTTCAAACTCCACTATAGGCAGAATTTCGATAACAGGAGGACACCCTAGAAGTCATAACTTAGGGGGAACTCAGCCCCCTTAACTCTTTAGCCTTCAGTTTGCTCTGTCAAATGTAATGATAGTTTATTCACATTGTTTTAAATTAATCATATATAATCTTGTACCTTCGAGATTTTGATGATGTGATAGTTTATTTTTAGAATGATATTGTGAGTAGGTATAAAAGGCTGAATCTGGTCAGTTTGAACATAAAACAGGTTTAATATTTGGGCCAGGTTTAGCTGGTTTCAATATTAAAGTGTTAAAGTGTCAAGACTTAATGGGCCAAAACAGTTGCTTGATGGGAGTTCTTCCTCTGACGATTCCTCCTGCTGTCCACTTGTCCCATAGCAAGTCTCCACTTGTTTTCAAAATTGAAACAAAGACTGTGTCTCTCAACTGACACCTGTCAATTATCTCAAATGTTCCAGTTGATCCAATCAATGGAACAGCCTGCTCATCAAATTAACATGCACGTGGCTGAGCACCTCATTGGCATGTGTACCCTTAATGTAGTTTTCAGGGAGATTCAGCATGACACAGAATGTGACAAGGCTGGCCCTTTGAATTACAATTATATATCTTTACTACCCACAAGGGGACAAACAAGGACAGACAAATGGATTAAGTTGATTATATCGACCCCAGTGCGTAACTGGTACTTAATTTATCGACCCCGAAAGGATGAAAGGCAAAGTCGACCTCAGCGGAATTTGAACCCAGAACTTAACAGCAGACGAAATATGGCTACGCATTTCGCCCGGCGTGCTAGCGTTTCTGCCAGCTCACCGCCTTCTTTGAATTACAATTATGGCTGACTTTTGCCAGCTGAGTGAGCTGGAGCAATGTGAAATGAAGTGTCTTGTTCAAGGAGACAAAACTCCACCAGGAATCGAACTCATCACTTTACAATCATGTGCCAAATACCCTAATCATTGAAACACATGCCCTCACAGTGTATTTCAAGAGAACTATAGCAGCAAAACAGTTAAAGAATTTAACAGACATATAATGCAATAATTCCAAAATGTGATGGTATTTTTTTTAACATCATTGAAATTTTAGCATAACTACAGTTTGGTATCACCACACCTCAAGTTTGTTTGTTTATATATTTCTGCAAATTTTTAAATGAAATATTGCTGTGAGACATTTTCAAGGATGTAGTTTATGAAAATTACATTGAAACTACATTGAAAACCTTAAATTTTGAGGTGAGTGGGTGAGGGTGCTGGTTTCACATCATTCTCGTCACCACTTGCTTTATCCATAACTTTCTTTAAAATGCATATCTTTGAACAAGATTTTGCAGAAAAAAAAAACATTCTTGAGATTGTAGATAATGATTGTCTTGATGTCTCAAACATATAATGATAGGCACAGGAGTGGCTATGTGGTAAGTAGCTTGCTTACCAACCACATGGTTCCGGGTTCAGTCCCATTGCATGACACCTTGGGCATTGTCTTCTACTATAGCCTCTGGCCGAC
Organism: Octopus sinensis; assembly: GCF_006345805.1. NCBI lineage: Eukaryota > Metazoa > Mollusca > Cephalopoda > Octopoda > Octopodidae > Octopus > Octopus sinensis. The sequence continues at coordinate 28,128,689 of NC_043019.1, read as the reverse complement.
CAAAGCCTTGTGAGTGGATTCGTTAGACGGAAACTGAAAGAAGCCCGTTTTATATATATATATATATATACATACATATACATACACACACATCTGTGTGTGTGGAGGTACGATGGCCCATTGGTTATGGTGTTGCAACCACAATCATAAAACCATGATTTTCATTCTTAGACTAGCAGTGTATTGTGTTCTTTAGCAAAACACTTTATTTCACATTGCTCCAGGCCACTCAGCTGCAGATGGATAACCCTGAGGCTGACTGGCACTCTGTTCAGTGGTACTTGATGCCACCCCACCTAGACAGAGCGGGGTGGCATCTTTTGAAAGCTACAACAATGTGAGGAAGTGCATTGTGACCAGCAGTGTATAACAACATCTGGTAGTTTGGTAGATACAGTGATAGGCATGGCTGTGTGGTAAGAAGCTTGCTTCCCAACCATATGGTTCCAGGTTCAGTCCCCATGACACCTTGGGCAAGTGTCTTCTACTATAGCCTCAGGCTGACCAAAGCCTAGTGAGTGGATTGGGTAAATGGAAACTGAAAGAAGCCATCATATATATATATACATATATGCCTATGTTTGTACGTCTTACTGTCTATGTTTGCCCTACCGCCCCATCACTACTTGACAACCAGTGTTGGTGTGTTTACATCCCTGTAACTTAGCGGTTTGATGAAAAAGTGACTGATAGAACAAGTGCTAGGCTTTAAAGAAATAAGTCCTAGGTTGACTTGTTTGACTAAAACTTTTCAAGACAGTGTTCCAGCATGGCCATGGTCAAATCACTGAGACAAGTAAAAGAATAAAACAATATACACACACACACTCACACACACATGTACACGCACACATGCACAACAAGTTTCTTTTTTGTCTAAAATCCACTTTTGAATATAATTTCTATACAAAAGTGCATATGTCTATGTAAAACTAAATATATTGAAATATTATCATTCACATGATATGTATATTATCATTCATATAATATATATTAAATATTATGCTAGTTTCATTCTTTTGTATAAATGCCTTTTAATCCAAAACAAACAGCAATCTGTTTTGTTGGTAACTGAAGAAAACAACTTATATATCATGTGTAAGTGCATGTGTATATGTATATTTATGTGTGTGTGTGTGTGTGAGACCTTCTATAATTTAATATCAGCACTTAGCACATTGTTTTCTATTCTTTCTCTTCTTTTCTTGTTCTTTCTTCCTTTTGTATTATGAAAATATATACTTCTTGCAAAATCTGCAACAGAAATTTGCCATTTCATCAGTTTCATCAAAATACTTTGCAAAACCTCACACTACAGCTCATCGGTGTTAGAATATCTTTTGCTTCCCCCCCTCGTATACATTCAATGTCTCCAGCTGCAATTCCCTCCCTATTATTTTACTCTTCCGCCACAATCATAACCATTAGCAAAAATACAATTGTAAATTACTACATGTTGATAATTATTGCAAAACAAGTTCAATGCAACAACATAAAGTATTAGAATTAATATTTTAATGATAATTAAGTCATTCTATCCATTTAGCCAGCACTCTCTCTCCTCTGGCCACATCTGTTGCCATCCAATACCTACACTTGTCTTTCACCTCACTCATAACTTTTTCCTCCTCTACTATGACCGATCACTTTTATCAACCCCCTTCCAAATATCCCTGCCTTCTCCCCCCTCATAGTCTTACTCTTTCCAACCTCCATCCATTCTGGTCCTTTTGATGTCATTGCTCTCTCTCTCCCCATGCTCTTCCTTGGTCAGCTGAACAAATATACTTCAGTGTTTTAAGTACTCTCACTACCATTATACCCTTAAACTATCCCCTCTTAACTACCCATTTCTGGTCTTTCTGTTGTTATTGTTCCCTCCTTGGTCTGCACACCTTTAGTTCCTTAACATTCTCAACATTGACTGTGTAAAAGACATCCCAGCTCCTGTTCAGACAGAACCTATTTCTTTACTACCCACAAGGGGATAAACACTGGGAGGACAAACAAGGACAGACAAACGGATTAAGTTTATTATATTGACCCCAGTGCATAACTGGTACTTATTTAATCGACCACGAAATGATGAAAGGCAAAGTCGACCTCAGCGGAATTTGAACTCAGAACGTAGCGGCAGACAAAATACCGCTAAGCATTTCGCCCGGCTTCTTTCAGTTTCCATCTACCCAATCCACTCACTAGGCTTTGGTCAGCCTGAGGCTATAGTAGAAGACACTTGCCCAAGGTGTCATGGGGACTGAACCTGGAACCATATGGTTGGGAAGCAAGCTTCTTACCACACAGCCATGCCTATCACTGTATCTACCAAACTACCAGATGTTGTTATACACTGCTGGTCACAATGCACTTCCTCATGTTTCTGCCAGCTCGCCGTCTTTCCATTCAGACAGAACCTACTGTGCTCCCTTTACAGGTGACGGTGAACTTGGCTACCTCCCTCATGCCAGTGCTATGAAAATGGACACAGTGCACACTGTAAAGTGATTGGTGATCAAGCAGTGAAAATATGAGGATATGAGGTCTCTTTAATCCAGTCACATTGTGGAAAAGTCTATTCAAACTCTCAGTTGTTGGTGCCATAAGGAAATGCACCCAGTATACTCTGTAAAGTGGTTGGCAACAAGCAGGGCTTCTAGCCATAGGAACTGGACCAAATGACGTGTATGAGCACCAGACTTTAGGAGCTGTGCTTTCTTATGAGAAATAATGTGGACCATGATAGCCTGTCCAACTTTTGCCAGCGTAGAAAGTGGTCGTTAAAGGATGATATAACACACGCACATACACACACATACACATCATATTATATCATATATTATATTATATATACTAATGCGTACACACACACACGCGTACATATAAAAAGGATTTGTGTGTGTGTTCGGCAATCTCCAGCAGATGAAAGACGTTGCCGAACGGGGAAATATATATAAAAGATAAATAAATAAATAAAATCCCGTAAACTGCCCAGAATGACGTCATGTGTTCGGAAATCAGCTGGCACTAGCTTGACATTTGTTCTACTTAAAAGCGAAAGAATGCCAAAGTTTGGTATTAATTGTGGGTTGTTTCCGAAAGTCCTTTGACGTGGTCTCTCGCTTTGATCGAACTTATTATAACCTTTCTTTGTAAACTCGGACTAATGGCGTTGATACGAAGGATCCGGTGGATTTGGGTAGGAGAGGTGAGGGGGGAGACATTGGATCACAGCATATCTAAATGGCTAGTCCGTTAACTTCCACGAAACAGCAGTCAGATCTTCCTCAAATTTCACTTCGTTTGTCTTGAGAATGATTGAATCTCCACGGGTCAGTCGGTGCTAAATGACACCATAACAATAACGACAACAACAGTCTGTTCAGAAATAAACTATGACGACATTACACACGCACATACACCCTCTTCTCCCTCCCTCTCTCTCTCTCTCTCTCTTTCTCCTTTCTCTCCTTTCCCGTTCTGTCCCTTTTCTTCTCCCACTCTTCTTACTTTCGTTCATTCCTCTCTCACTCTCTCTTTCTCTTTCCTCCCATTTATAATATATACAAATACTAAACACATATGCCTGAAATTACACACACACACACATACATCCATTCACACACACATATATATGTACGTACGTACGCTCAAATATACGTACGTACGTTCATAGATTCGTACCTCCATACGTCCATTCATACATACGTACACACACACACACACACGTACATCCATTCACCCCCCCCCACACACACACACACACATGTACGTACGTACGTTCATACCTCCATTCATACATACGTACACACACACACACATACATCTATTCACCCACATACACACACACACATATGTACGTACGTACGTTCAAGTATGCGTACGTACGTACGCTCATACATACGTTCATACATTCGTACCTCCATACGTCCATTCATACATATGTACACACACACACACACGTACATCCATTCACCCACATACACACACACACACATATGTACGTACGTACGTTCAAGTATACGTACGTACGCTCATACATACGTTCATACATTCGTACCTCCATACGTCCATTCATACATATGTACACACACACATATGTACGTACGTACGTTCAAGTATACGTACGTACGCTCATACATACGTTCATACATTCGTACCTCCATACGTCCATTCATACATATGTACACACACACATATGTACGTACGTACGTTCAAGTATACGTACGTACGCTCATACATACGTTCATACATTCGTACCTCCATACGTCCATTCATACATATGTACACACACACATATGTACGTACGTACGTTCAAGTATACGTACGTACGCTCATACATACGTTCATACATTCGTACTTCCATACGTCCATTCATACATACGTACACACACACACACACACGTACATCCATTCACCCCCCCCACACACACACACACACACACATGTACGTACGTACGTTCATACCTCCATTCATACATACGTACACACACACACATACATCTATTCACCCACATACACACACACACATATGTACGTACGTACGTTCAAGTATGCGTACGTACGTACGCTCATACATACGTTCATACATTCGTACCTCCATACGTCCATTCATACATATGTACACACACACACACACATACATCCATTCACCCACATACACACACATATGTACGTACGTACGTTCAAGTATACGTACGTACGCTCATACATACGTTCATACATTCGTACCTCCATACGTCCATTCATACATATGTACACACACACATATGTACGTACGTACGTTCAAGTATACGTACGTACGCTCATACATACGTTCATACATTCGTACCTCCATACGTCCATTCATACATATGTACACACACACATATGTACGTACGTACGTTCAAGTATACGTACGTACGCTCATACATACGTTCATACATTCGTACCTCCATACGTCCATTCATACATATGTACACACACACATATGTACGTACGTACGTTCAAGTATACGTACGTACGCTCATACATACGTTCATACATTCGTACTTCCATACGTCCATTCATACATACGTACACACACACACAGAGACCCCCCCCCCATGCATGCGCACATGCTGTTGCTCTCATGTAATTAAATGTCATTAACTGGTGTAATGTAACTGTAATAAATGTCACATAAACTCATACGGTCCATCACACCAACAACTACTTGGTCGCTCGGTCTATAAGAAATAGCAGCCAAATCGCCATCAAATCGTATCTTACCAATGTAAAAAAAATATGGAAGGATATATCGCTATATCGCATAATGTAGTCTTAGATATGTAATATCTAAATATATGATTGTATGGTCATGAGTGGAACGCCTTTCACGCACCAACGACGAGGCTTCTCAAATCGCATCTTTGTAGTTTTTTTTAATATTTTTTAAAGGAAGGAAATATTGCATAAGGTAACCCTAGATGTGTAATATTTAAAAATGAGATGGAATGGTCGCTATTGGGACCGCTTTTATCATGGATGCACAAAATAAGGGCTGACCTGTGGCTAAAAGAATTATGCTCGCACGCGCGCGCACATTAACCATTCGCGAGCAAGCCTGGATTCAGGACATGCGTTTATTCAATTACGTAATGTGTGTGTGTGTTTTTTTAGTTAAAAGTTGACAATCTGCTCTGAGTTTTCCTCGGACTGTTCGCGCCTTGGCCGAGTCGAAATCGAGACGAAAGATTGCCGTTTAAGGCGATCTTTCGTCTCTAGTAGACCTTTCCGTCGATTTCCGTAAAAAAAAATTTTTTTTTTTTTACATATGGGCTTGCGGGAACTTTTGAAGTAATATACATACATATACACATACACCGAGTAAAAAATTTCAGTTATCTCTTTCTTTCACACATTACTCTGTCTCTTCACACACACTAACAGAAGCACTTCACTTACACAACATACTGTCTGTCTCCCACACCCCATCAAACACACACACACATGTCCATCAATGCTTGCCATGCACGGTAACTTCAAAAGAACTTCCCTCGTCATACAATCGCTTTCTCTTAGTCTCTTTCGCTCTCATTACTTCAAAAGTTCCCGCAAGCCCATATGTAAAAAAAATAAATTTTTTTTACGGAAATCGACGGAAAGGTCTACTAGAGACGAAATATTGCCAACTTTAGATAAGATGAACAAATCTAGCCACGTTAGCCAACGTAAATTGAGCTTTATAAGCAGATGTTTGAGCTACGTCAGATGCGTATTTCCATCTTATATGCATTCATTACATTGCGACACATACATAAAATAAGCGTGCACGATTAAATGGCGCATTTTCACAGTTTATAATAATACACACGCTAGCGGAGCGTAAACATGACTATACCAACCATTAGGCTTACTAAAAATAGCAGCCAGCCCTCCTTCAAATTATAGCCTATTACACACTTAAAAATAAAAGGGCATATTGGACAGTTCTCGTATGTCTAGAGAAGACACGGTGTGATCGTTTTTGATCATGTCTACTGGGTCAGTGGATCGTGAACGACTTGGGGTTAAATCCTCAACAACATAATAAGCACGTTTTCTCCCCCCCTCTCTCTCTCTCGATAATTTGAACTTTTATAATTTCACAATTTAACACTTAAGTAACATTGTGTTTGCATACTGGAATCGAACCTATGTTGACTTTTTCATCTGTCTGATATTTTAAAAATATCGGTGTAACATTGATGCAATAACAAAGAAAATTGGGAAAATTTCAGCATTTCTCTTTATCTAATTATATATTTAGGAGTACAATAAAAATTTTACCGTTTTTATATTGATTTCAAATTTTGGCACAAGGCCAGCAATTCCGAGGGAAAGGTTAAGCCGATGACATCGACATCAGTGTTCGTCTGGTATTTATTTCATCGACCCTGGAAGGATGAAAGGCAAAAATCGACCTCGGTGAAATTTGAACTCGCAACGTAAAGATAGGCGAAATGCCACTAAGCATTTCGTTCAGCGATTTTACCTCTTTAACATCATGGATGTTTATAAGGTGACTGAGCTGGCAGAATCGTTCCCAACGCTGGGAGAAATGCCTATCAATAATTCGTTCGCTTTTACGCCGCGGGGTCGACTCTGCCTTTCGTCTTTTCCGGGGCGATAAAATAAATACCAGTTAAGCACTAGGGGTGAATATAATTGACTTAGCCCCTCCCCTGAAATTACTAGCCTTGTGCCAAAAGTTGAAACCAATATCACTGTTGTTTATATTTTTTTTCTTTAGTGTATGTATGTGGAGATGTTAGTTTTGGTCTGTTTCTACATTTTGACACAGTGACCACTTCCGTCTATGTTGTGCATGTCTTTTAAAGACAACGAAACATCTCCTGCGTGCATATTTTACTTTTACTTGTAAAACCATTATTCCTGTCATTCATTGACTCAGAGAAGCCCTCTGACAGGTTACCACGTTCAGTGATTTGGTGGTTACGAAGTACAGACAAATGACTTTTTCCCCACTCTACTCCTCGACTCTGAGAGCTGTTACAAACTATGTACGAAGATACTTATCTTTGTGTGATTGATAGCTAGTTTATTTCACTTCACTTCCACAGCCTTCTCTCTTTGGTTATAAGTGAACCAGGAAGTGGGACAAAGCTGTCCTAATTTTTGTTTCTTCCCAAGATGAGGGGTCATGTAGCTTCTCTGGTAAAAATTTGTTAGGGATTTTTTTAACAAACATGCATCTATATCTTGTCGATCTCAAAGATTCTTTTGGCGAGATATTGAAAATCTGTGGGCTCTTGAACTCTAAACTTTTATTATTAGGTCTTACTCTTGATGGAGAGGGGATGACTTTTAGTACTATGCAGTGGTATCCACTTTACGGGGTGGGGTGGCTACCAGTTTGAAAGATGTTAGACCCTCCAAGATCGACTCACAACTGTAAGATTGTGAGTTCGATTCCTTGTGGTGCATTGTGCTCTTGAGCAAGACACTTTATTTCACACAACTCCAGTCCACTCAGCTAGCAAAAATGAGTTGTGCCTGTAAGTCAAAGAGACCACCTTGTCACATTCTTTGCGATGCTGAATCTCTTTGAGAACTATGTTAAGGGTACACATGTTTGTGAAGGGTTCAGCCACTTGCATGCTAATTTCAAGAGCAGGCTGTTCCATTGATTGTGTCACATGGGACACTCATCATCATTAACTGACTGGATGCTGGGTTTTTTTTTATTATTTTTCTTTTTACCTTCGTGTGGCAGCTGCGGCCATAAATACAAACAGGTGGTGATATTCATAACAATGTAAGGCAGCAAGCTGGCAGAAATGTTAGCATGCTGGGCGAAATGCTTAGCAGTATTTCGTTTGTCTTTACATTCTGAGTTCAAATTCTGCCAAGTTCAACTTCACCTTTCATTCTTTCGGGGTCAATAAATTAAGCACTAATTGTGTACTGGGGGCAGTCTAATTGACTGGCCTCCTCCCCCAAAGATTTCGGGCCTTGTGCCTAGAGTAGAAAAGGATGTTCATAACAATGCACTGCTTCATGGTTTCAATTCTGTTTCAACTTTACTACAAGCACTCGACAATGAAGGGAAGTCTAAAATAAAAAGGAAATGCTCAGTGTAATAGGAGTACAATCTCTGATGCAACATCACTTGATTTCTGCCACTTATGCCTTCAACATGAACAACACAACCTTCTATTCTCCTGCATTTCTCCCTGCTTTCTTCTGATCCCATTTTCTGTTTAAAATATTCCATTGTTCCGATCTGTGACGCTAATAATTATATCCTGCTCAAGATAAGATAAATGAATAAACAAGTACGATAATAGCAACAGTAATTATTATCATTATTATTATTATTATTAGTATTATTATTATTATTATTATTATTGTGCTGGCAGAATTGTTAGCGTGTTGGACGAAATGCTTAACAGTATTTAGCCTGTCGCTATGTTCCGAGTTCAACTTCCACCAAAGTCAACTTTCTCTTTCATCCTTTCGTGGTCGATAAATTAAGTACCAGTGAAACACTGGGGTCGATATAATTGACTCATCCCCTCCCCCTAAATGGCTGCCCTTGTGGCAAAATTTGAAACCATTATTATTATTATTATTATTATTATTATTCAGTAGTTTTATTTTTTATAGCGTGCTTTCACTTCACTACCGAGCGCAGCTCTGTGTGCCTTGGGTATGTGCTGTGATTTGTTGTGATGCTCTGATGGTTATTGTATGGAAAGTGTTCTGCGTAGGATGTGTGCAGTGCCTAGTGCAATTTTCTGTATGTTATATGTGTTTGTAAGTCCTGGTGTTTTTGTTATGTATTTGTCTGAATATTTTTTAATCATGCCTAATGCACCTACTATGATAGGAATTGTTTCTGTTTTTAGATTCCACATTCTGGTTACTTCTATTTCCAGGTCTTTGTATTTTGAAAGTTTCTCCATTTCTTTTAGAGATACGTTGTCATCTGCCGGTATTGATACATCAATTAGAAAGCATTTTTTTTCTTCATGATCTCTGACAACTATATCTGGTCTGTTGGCCTTAATTTCTCTATCTGTGTGTATCGGCATATCCCAGAGTGTGGTTGCTTTCTCGTTTTCTGTGACCTTTTCTGGTGTATGCCTATACCATCTTTTTTTTTTTTTTATTATTATTGTTATTATTATTATTATTAAGGCATTGAGCTGGCAGAATTGTTAGCAAACCAAACAAAATGCTCTGCAGCTAATTGTCTGTCTTTATGCTCTGAGTTCAATCTCCACTAAAGTCAACTTTGCCTTTCATCCTATTGGCACTGGTATAGTAAGTACCAGTTGAACACTGGAACCATTGTAATCAACCAGCCCCTTCCCCAAAATTTCAGGCCTTGTTCCAGTAGTAGTATATTATTAAAGGTGAGGGTGCACAGCCTAGTGGTTAGGGTGTTGCACTCATGATCATGGGATCATGGTTTCAATTCCTACTCTGACTGGTGCTTTGTATTCTTGAGCAAAAACATCTCATATTGCTTTATGATCACTTCAGCATCTGATGCAAGGTACACCGTGCACCTGTTCAAGTAATGTTGATTTGACGGAGGGAGTGAATTAATGTACAGTACATACATTTGATCACAATAAACAAATCATTCGTGCAGGTCATTCGGCAAAAAGCTGAACACACATAACATCATCTTTGATGGGAGAGTCCATCATCATCATCATCATCATAGTTGTTGTTGTTGTTGTTATTATTATTGAGTGAGAGAGCTGTGCATGCCATCAAAGTGACACTGGGGTAAAACATACGAAGCCCAGTATACCCATCATGACTACCCGTCTGATAAGGGTACACTAGGCACATGCATCACAACCATATGTGCGCGACATGGTGATCTCATATCAAGATAAACAGCACATGACCATGCAGGTGGGGCCCAATTAGAATTTTCTTCTGGTTGGGTAACCCATCCCACTCAAAAGGTCCCTGAATAAGGGTTGTTTAAGGATGTTGAATGAAACACCCATGTTTCTAGAGGTGAATTATTCAAACTCCAAAGAATCCCCCTCAACACATGGCTATGATGCTCCCCCACTACTTCTGCTCGTGATCAGAGATGCACATATCGTCAGCCACTAAGGGACATACTCAACTGGTTACGGTCAAACAGCTGACAAGCAAATCTGTGGTATTGAGCAGAATATTTGCTGTAGCCCATCTTTTATACCAAGACAAAACAATGTACGTGATAACACTTACAATCAGTTAAGATCAGAAGCCATGAGAGCCACTGCTTGGTACTGCATCAGGGCATTTTATTATTATTATTATTATTATGATTTATTACATTGGCCCAAAGCCGCGAATTTGTAGATGTAAAGGGAGAAGAGACCATATACTTGTTTGGAAAGTTGGCTCTGACAGGATTTGAACTTGGAACATGGGAGGATTAGAGAAAATCTGGTCAAACATTATTAGCTTAGCACTTGTCACCCACACTTCCTCCAATCCACTTTCTGCTGTGTTAAAGTTATCTGACTCTGAAAAAAAGGCAATTATTCAATTCATCTTATCTTTACGACAGATATGATCAAATGAATAAACATATTAATTAAATTAATGTCATTATAAATAATGATGATGTTGATGATAATGAATAAAGGTAAAGATAATTATTAAACGTAAAGTTTGTTTATGTTCTTGTTTGCAATTAATCTTATCTATGTGTGTAGATGATGTTTCACTCCAAACACTTCACTTGTTTTGATAAACAATTAGGTTCACATCGTTACGTGTGAGCACTACTCAGATAAGCTGAAATTGTGGAGCAATTTATGCAAGTTATATAAACATGGAGATTATGACATTTGATGGAGGATGATGGAGGTTTTCAATTGGTTGCTTCATTTGTATATATTAGTTCCTGGTTTAGTTCTGCTGTGTGTCCCCTTGATCAAGTGTCTTCTACTATAGTCTCAAGGCAACCAAAGCCTTGTAAATGGAATTGGTAGTAGGCACCAGAAAGAAGTCTATCCATCCATACATACATACATAGTAGACACTGATGAGGTGAAGTGCAAGATTGCACTATGTTTTGACAAGTGTTATGTAATTATTTTGGCATTTTGCTGTAATGTGTGTATGTCATGTAAAGCATTGACTTGTATACTTCTTTTCTACTTATTATTTCTTTCTCTCTCTCTCTCTCTCTTTCCTTGTCTTGACATCACAAGATTGTTGAAAATGTGTATCTACTGTAATAGAAACAATTTAATTCATTTCCAATATTCTGCAACAACAGAGGAAATATTACCTTCTTTGGAAACAGGTGAAAATTAGCAGCAGGTAGGGCATCCATCTGGAGAAAATAATCTCCATTTGACCTAAGCAAGCATGGAAAAGTGGATGTAAAACAATGAAGATGCTGTATTCCATAGCAGATGATGTTGTGCGTTGATCAAATGTAATACTGCCTCTAGTAGCTAGATCCTCAATACTGCAGGAAATGTCATATGTCTTCCTCAAACATTTCCAACACGATGAAGCTGTAAAACAGTGATTCTCAACCTTTTTAACATCTGGGCCAGATCCAAATCTGGATTTTTCTAGGGGGAGGGGCACACCAAAAAAAGGAAACACAAGTCAATTAAAGAAAAATTTATTAGATTTATAGAGGGAAGATAAGACCATCGGGGGTGGGTGGGGGGCACATGAAGGATGGTTGAGGGCCACATGCAGCCCTGTGAGCTATGGTTGAGAACTGCTGCTCCAGAAATCCTTACTGTTTTGTGATTCCAAAGATTAGCTAATGGCCACCACCCCTCACCTGTTTTGAAGCAAGACAATATTTTCTAGACATGTTTTACGTGGAAGATTGGAAATGAACAACGCCACTTGTATGACAGTGATGCTCATTTACAACCATCATATGGTCTCTAGGCAAGGACGGACACACACACACACACGGTGGGGTTCTTTCACCTTCCATTTACCAAATCCATTCACAAGGCTATGGTCAGAATGTAGGGGAATGATGTGCAAGATGTAGGAGCAGTGGGGAGGGAGATGTAGAGGTACTTAAGGGGAGTTATACTAAGTGGAAATTTTCCGGTATTGAGTGCATATGTCATACAATGGCAGAAATATTTGTGAAAACAGTAGAAGATGTTGCAGAAGAACAGTGTGTTTGGCTAAACAAGTGGTGTACCAACATCCTAGCTGGAGGGGAAGGAGTATTTACCTTTATTTATCAATTTCATTTACTTAGCACCATGAAAACCACAGTTAAACATTAACCCTCAAGTTATAAGGAATATTTATATTTGGATTTAACCAATAAGATATCCAAAATAATTGCTCTTTTGTTGGCTCAGTAATGTATGTTTAATGTTAAGGACAGTACATACATGTAAATCATAAAACTAGGAGAAGATGGCTAATCACGCACACATGCACGTGCACACCTGTACAACTTTATACTAATTAACCTGCACATATTGTTATTGTCTATTTACAGATTATGACGCTCATCTTGCTGAAAGACAGAGTCTCCTCACACGATTACTTGACGCTGTTAAACAGGTAATATCTTCTAACTTGTTGCAATAAAGAACATACTGATATCTGTTTTAGATTTTTGATGGAAATAATATTTATTTTTATTGTAAACAAAAGATGTTGCTACTACAAATGACAAAACACTGAGAGAGTTTGAAGATTATTGTTCTTGAATTGGTGTGATTGTAACAGCAGTCTAAATGTTAGCTGGTCCTTAAGTGTTGTTATCGCTGCTTCTCCATTGTGGTTAGCCACTGGTAGTGCTACTGTCTTCTGATGTCTCTCGTCATCTGTTCATTGCTTTTGTGTTGGTCCAGCACTTGTGTGTCAGATGCTGTCTGTACTCTGTTGTCATTGGGTTTAGCTGCACTGAATATTTAGTGTTGGTTTCATTCAGAAAGAAGCATGCCAAAAATGAAATTGTTGGAGCTGATTCTATGCAAAATTTTGATTGGTCAGATATTTTTTTTATAGTGTCGGTAATATTTTAGCAAATGGTGACATTGGATATAGTGATCTAATTGCTAAATATTACTGCTACAAACCTTTATAGTATTAGCATGTATATATAATATTAGTGTATATATGTAACCTTTCAAATATAAGTGTATATATCTATTTGTGTGATGATGAGATGTCTCATTGCTTCCTCACACCTTTATTTCATGATGTTCAAGGCATTGAAAGACACTCTGCATTCTTGCTTATTTTTTATATTATTTTATGTTGTATTCTGTTATTCTGTAGTCTGTGTCATACATTGTAAACTTATAATGGATTAATCACTGGTTCATTGTATTTCTGATGGTAAGAAAGACAACATTATGTGTGTGCACTCAAGTGGAATAAATTACTATTTGAATGCACTGGTTGACTTGTTTTCTTGCTTGATATAGAGTGAAAGATATACACATGCACACTTTATTTTGTGTGTCGAAATAGAATGACAAGGACCATCTACTCATCCTGGTGAAAGCTTCTTCTTCTTCCCAAGTCATATAGACTCATAGGGCTGGTGTCCTGGTGTCTGTGGCATATATATTTCCTGCTGGATGGGATGCTGGTCCGTCACAGGAATACACATTTTTGTCTTCTGAGTGGAGTGGACTGGAGCAATATGAAATGAAATGTTTTGTCCCAAAACACAAAGCATTGCTTGGTCCAGGACTTGAAACCACAATCTTATGATCATGTATCCAGCACCCTAACCACTAAGCCACAAGCCTGCATACTGGTGATGACTTGCGCGGTGACTTCATTTAAAGTGAAAAAGAGTTGTGTATCATCAACCTCACTCTGTGACCATCTTTGATCCAGTGACTAGACTGAGTCAAGACGAGTGGAAACAGAAACAGATGCTGTCAGTAACCAAGATGTCTTACTTGCCTCATCATGCTCCCAATGCTCCACTATGTGTTGTTGTAGCCACCTTCCCCTCCCCTGAAGCAATAATGGTTTCTTCTACAGAGTCTGCCAGATACAGTCTTCACATGCATAAATAAGCAAGCCCTAGCTCACCAAGACTTACATACCTGTTAGCGACTTACATTTAGTTTGATCTGCCAGTTGAAGCGGTTTACTGGGTTATGGCAACTGTTGCACATAACAGCTATTTGGGACCACAGGGGGGGGGGCGTTTGGTGCCAAGTGGAGAGCAAAGAGGATGAACCACCCCTAAGAGTGCAACTTGTTTCCCCATCAAAGTTGCTACCCCATACCCCACTCATATATATATATATATATATATATTTAAGTAGGTGAATGAATTATCCTATGTTTATCGTCAGCATGGAAAATTCGTTTAACCGAAACCTGGGTAGCAAATTCACGTCAGAAAACACTAGGAATTTTGTTAACATCTTCGTTCAACTCCATTCTTTCATTTATTTATATATATATATATATAATATAAATAAATATATATACAACAGGCTTCCTCACTGATGCATTATTTCAAATATTTACAAAGTAGTGGTCAACTTGAGGCTGTTGTAGAAGACATCCACCCTCAGTGATGAGCAGTGCAATTACACTCAGAACCATGTGGCTGCAAAATGAACATATTCCGAATAACCCCAGGATGATCTGGTCATAACTGAAATTCTTTTGATCACACATCTGTTCATTTAGGACTGACTGGAAAATAAACAAGGCAACTTTTATATGGTCACTCAGCCAGCAAGAAACGCTGACCACTCATCTAGAACCACACCTGACCATCTTAACCCTTTACCTGTCCTGTGTTATTGCATGTGGCATGCAGGACATATTTCCCTGGTGTCCATGCATTGTATATGATACACATTTCCAAGTTTTTTTCCAAACACTAGTGTAACTTGGGACTTATGAAAGGAAAGCTTTACATTATTCAGAGTGTATGAAACAAGGTTTAACTAAAAGTCTGAAAACAAGCGTTGATGTTTAGGAGAAATGCATGAAAATGTTTTAGACAAGCAAAGATTTAAAAAAGGAAGGACACTCTGTATAATGTGCTACTAGATAAACTATCTGAAAAATATAAAAAAAAAAGAGTGGAATTGTCATGGCTGGACTACCTGTCATCATAAGTCTGTTTCATTAAGATTATCTTGGTACTAAACAAGAACCACTTCATTCTGTTTTAACTGTTAATGTCCATCTAAATTCTATTACATTATTCTCTCTCTAGCTATCTGTTGGTATGTATCTATGTGTCTGTGTCTAGCTGTGGATGTGTAATTCTGGCATACATTACTGATATATTGTAAATATGTATGTACACACTCTCTCTCTCTCTCTCTCTCTCTCTCTCTCTCTCTCTCTCTCTCTCTCTCTCTCACACACACACACACACATATCATGTGACATCTTATCTCCAAAGATTTCATGAAAAATAGGTCCTAACCCTGGAATATCAAAACACAAGATAAAAGTACAAACAATTGACTTGTATTATTTCTTATAACTTGCATTGTTTTAGTCTTAAGAAAAAAGAATTAAAACCATTTGTGTGAGTGTGTGTATACAAACATGTATATGTGTGTATGTGTATATATATATATGTTTTTATTATTATTATTTTGCAATTTACTTAATCATCGGTATATTATTGTTATTTTATTTTTAATATTTCTATTATATGTAATTTTCTAGATGGTGTAATTTAATTGTTCATTTTGAATTGATAAAAGGTGTTTTTTTTCTAATTTTTATATATATTATATTTTGTGAAATTTGATTTAGTATTTCTAAATTGAATTTTTCCCTGTAAGTTAGGAATAATATTCCCTCAAGTAATTATTATATATACATGTATATATATATATATATATATATATATATATATATATATATACAATTGAAAATTAAAACAAATTTTCTCTTCTATTTCCAAACACTAGTGTCAAGTTCGATTTGGTGGACGGCGGGAACTGGCCACAGATGGGGACAGCCGGTAAGTCCACTTAGTTGACTCCTACAGTTTCAACTTACTTTTTTAAACTTTTGGTCTTAAATTTGGTGGTGGCGGTATGAATATAGTATTTGTGACTTAAGACAGTAAGCTGGCAGAATCGTTTGCAGCTTGGAGTCCCAAGTAGCAGTATTTTCAGGATGCTTCATTTTCACAGGATTCGATTCACCTAACACTGAATAGGTTTTGCATAGAACAAACAACTTTTTTTTTTCTCAGTTTCCATTCTACCAACACCATTCACAGGGCTTTGGTTGGCCAGCAATTATAGCAGAAGAAACTTGCCTAATGTGCCACACAGTGAGACTGAACCTAGAACCATGTGGTTAGAAGCAAAATTTTTGCCACACTGCTATGCCTGGTAAATATTAATGCCTACATGATACCATGTTGCAGAGTGTATTTGAGGATGGGTTTCTAACGTATCAATTGTTGGTAGTATTGAAGTGTTCAATGCAGCCAAAGGGAGGTGTGTGTGTGGGGGGTGGGGTGAATCATATCTATAAAGATTACTAGGCATTGTTTGTGTGTGTGTGTGTGTGTGTGTGAATGTGTAGATGTGTATGCGTATTGTGTCAGTTTCTGGCATGAATCATATTGATATAGATTATAAGACAATGGAAGGAAATGTGTTATATATGGGTTGAGTGTGTCAGTTTTTACCTGAGTATGTGTGTGTGTGTTTGTGTATGTGCCAAAAAACACAAGCATGTATATATGTGTTATGTGTTAGTGTTAATGCGTGTGAGTCGGTGGGTGGTACATGGCACTATGTAATGATGTATAGACTATCGAATGTGTGTATGTGTGAGATAAAGATAGACAGACATGTGATAGTGAGAGATCAACAGATGTAGTAGGTCATGTTGTTATTATATATTACCTGTATGATTCCTATAGACAACATACAGCTCTGATAAAGTTAGCCTGAAGTTTCTTTGGCTGTGTGACTGTGTGTATTGTGTGAATCTATTTTATAATAAAGGATGACAACAAAGCAAAAGAGTGCCATAGGACAGATGTATTTTTTATGTGTGTGCAGTGGTTGGGGATAGGGGCGGGGGTTGAAAACCTGTCACCTAATTCTCTAAAATAAAGTAAGAGCTTTAAAGATGGTGGCTGTGTGATAAGTAGTTTGCTTACCAACCACATGGTTCCGGGTTCAGTCCCACTGTGTGGCACCTTGGGTAAGAGTCTTTTACTATAGCTTTGGGCCCTACCAAAGCTTTGTGAGTGGATTTGGTAGACGGAAACTGAAAAAACCCCGTCATGTGTGTGTGCGTGCCTGTGTTTGTCTCCTTCCTTCACTTAACCTGTGTTGGTTTGTTTATGTCCCTGTAACTGAGTGGTTCACCAAGAGACTGATTTAATAAGTTCTAGGCTTAAAGAAAAAAAATAAGTAGTAGGGTTGATTCATTCAACTAAAACTTATTCAAGACAGTGCCCCAACATGGCCACAGTCTAATAACTGAAATAGTTAAGATAAAAGACCACTCCACCCAGAGAGATGTACATCTCTCTTTCTCTCTCTCACTCTCTCTCTCTCTCTCTCCTTCTCATGCTTATACTCTCACTCAAATTTTCAATCAATGTTCTTTCATCTTTGTTTAAACTTAAGGTAATAAGTGTCCCAGGATGATAATAACTCCTTACACTTTAGGCACAAGGCTTGAAATTTTGTTAGAGGCAGGGTGAGTTGATTACATCAACCCCAGTGTGCAACTGGTGCTTATTTTATTGACCCTGAAAGGATGAAAAGTAAAGTCAACCTGGGTGGAATCTGAATTCAGAACTTAAAACCAGAAGAAATGCAGCTAAATATTTTACCCAGCATGCACCATCCATTCGTGTCCGTTGCCAGCCTCACCTGGCCCCCGTGCCGGTGACACGTAAAAGCACCATCCGTTTCGTGGCCGTTTGCCAGCTCTGTCTGGCCCCCGTGTTGGTGGCATGTAAAAGCACCATCCGTTCGTGTCCGTTGCCAGCCTCGCCTAGCCCCCGTGCCGGTGACACGTAAACGCACCATCCGTTCGTGGCCGTTTACCAGCTCTGTCTGGCACCTGTGCGGGTGGCACGTAAAAAGCACCCACTACCTTCACGGAGTGGTTGCCGTTAGGAAGGGCATCCAGCTGTAGAAACACTGCCAGATCTGACTGGGCCTGATGAAGCCTTCCAGCTTCACAGACCCCAGTTGAACCGTCCAACCCATGCTAGCATGGAGAACGGACGCTAAATGATGATGATGATGATGCAAATGACCCTGCTAGCTCGCTGCCTTTTCCCCAACATGTTATTAACCCTTTCGTTACTGTATTTATTTTGAGATGCTCAAAATTTCTTTCAATTATTTTAAATATAACAAAGAATTTAGTAAAATAACTTAGCTGTCATTAAGCTAATGTTAGGGACATAAATTGTGACTAAGGTTTGGTGGTAAATTTTAATGAAAAACTAATGAAAACAAGACGTTTATACTACAGAGCCGGTTTTGGCCAGGCTGGTAATGAAAGGGTTAATCCTCTCTACTCTTGATCAAAGAGGAAAATGTCTGGATTAATCCTTTCTTGTCTTGTCCACTGCACAACCTCTTTCACCATCACCAACCCTTATGAGTCCGCATGACGTGAGAAACCACCGTTTTTTTCTTACTCTTTCAGCTGATGTATCCAGGTTAGGCATCCCTACACTCACACACTACCAATGACATTGCTGTTCTCACTGCCTCATGTCCAATTGAATGCATCCATACATTTCTAAGAGGATATTTTACCGATTATCTCTATCCCCTTTGGGTTCATGCCATACTAAGGTTTTATAATTGAGGCTCTTGGGCGGAGAAAAGAAATAACAAAACTTTTTTTTCCTTTTTATTGTGATTTGAAGGCCAATGGCGGCCTAAATGGCGGTGCCCCAGCATGGCCACAGCTCATGAGCTGAAACTAGAATCAATCAATCAATCAATGTGAAGTTCCACTCTGTATCTCTGACTGAGGTTCCACTCCTTACATCAGTCACAAATGAATGGTGACCAGTTGTAAGGTCACCCAGCTGGAAAAACATCTCTCTCTATTCCTTCCTCCCATCTTTATTCTCTCTTCTTTCCTCCTTCCTCTCCCACACTTTCTATCTCTCTTTCTCTTTTTCTCTTTGTCCCTCTGTGATCATGAAGAAGACATTGTTACTGAGAAATGCCAAACTGTTTCAACCAAACAACTTTGTTCAAATTAAACTTAAATGTTGAAGTGAATCGAACGGCTTTTGTGTGTTTCTTAAATGGTTTACAAACACCTTCCACGTTGCAATTGTTTTTGTTTCAGCACACGATCTCAGATCAAATCACTTGCTATGCAAGTACATGTCCGTAAAACTTTGTTCATTTCCTCTTAAATTACTCTCTCATTTAATTTTTTCATCTGCAGTGTATCATGTCTGTGTGCAGCCTGGGAGGCGGTGTTGCAGTATGGCTTGCGTTACAGCAATAAAGCTTTTTCTGCCCTCAAGTAAGTTTTCCTTTTATGTTTTGGGCAACTCAGTTGGTTTTTTTGTTTGTTTGTATTTTGAGTTTTTTTTTTTTTTTCTCGTGAGTGGGTTTTAGTGATAAATTTCACGATAATATTTTTGCATTTTCACTCAGTGGTACAATGGCTATGAAGGTAGCATGCTAAGCTGTTTGTCACATAGGTTAAACCTTAAACCCAACCACTCGGGCCAATGTGAAGTTCCACTCTGAAAAGTATCTCTGACTGAGGTTCCACTCCTTACATCAGTCACAAATGAATGGTGAACAGTTGTAAGGTCACCCAGCTGGAAAAAACATATCCCCCCTCTCTCTCCTCTCTCTTTTACTCTCTCTTTCTCTTTTTTCTCCCTCTCTTTCTTTTTCTCTCTCACTCTCTCTTCTCTCTTTCTCCTTTGTGTGTGTGTCTCTCTCTCTTTCTCATTCTCTCTCTTTCTCATTCTCTCTCTCCTTCTCTCTCTCTTCCTCCTTCCTCTCTCCTTCACTCCCTCTCCCTCTTTTTCTCTCCCCCCTCTCTCTCTCTCTCTTTCTCTCTCTCTCACTTCTACCATTCTACTCCAGGCAGGTGTCAGAAATCACAGGTTTACGCAAGGTGACAAGGTTTGTGGACATGGAACCCTATCCAGGTAAGCATCTGCTAAACTTTTATTTAGATTTTCATTACACTTTTGCACAATTTAATATTGTTGTCACTGTTGCTATTCTTGTGTAACCCCAACATTAGCTGTCATCAAAGGTTTTCCAACGTTTGATGACAGCTAACGTTGATAATAGGATGTAATTTGGTGAGAGTTGGCTGCTTTTTCTTGCAAGTCAAGGAACCATATGGGTGCTCGTTATTGTTGCTGATATGGTGGTGGTGGTGGTGGCAATAGTGACAATTATAAATTAATAATGATAGTATTATATGATGAAGGCGGCGAGCTGGCAGAAACGTTAGCACGCCGGGCGAAATGCTTAGCAGTATTTCATCTGTCGCTACGTTCTGAGTTCAAATTCCGCCAAGGTTGACTTTGCCTTTCATCCTTTCGGAGTTGATTAAATATGTACCAGTTATGCACTGGGGTCGATATAATCAACTTAATCCATTTGTCTGTCCTTGTTTGTCCCCTCTGTGTGTAGCCCCTTGTGGGCAGTAAAGAAACAAGTATTATATGATGATGAGTATAAATTTGAATACACAAGTAATTATCATCATCTAGCATAGAAAACATGTTAAATGATGATGATGAGTATTAGCAGAGGCTTCTAATTTAGGCACAAGACCAACAAATTTGAGGGTATAAGGTGGGGGTCTTAGTCAATACAGAACTTGATTGGTGTTTTATTTTATTGATCCCAGTGTGATATAAGATAACGTTGAGCTCAACAGAATTTGTACTCAGTGTGCTGGTGGCACATAAAAAGCACCATCCAAATGTGGCCAATTCCAGTACCCACCGACTGAATTTGTACTCAGTGTGTCGGTGGCACATGAAAAACACCATCCAAATGTGATCAATGCTAGGCCTGCCTGAGTGGCACTTACTGCACTCTGAGAGTGGTTGGCATTAGGAAGGGCATTCAGCTGTTAAAACTTTGTCACATCAGATTGGAGCCTGGTGCAGTCGCTGGCTCTCCAGACCTCATTCAAACCGTCCAACCCATGCCAGTATGGAATAACAGACGTTAAAAGATGATGATGATGATGATACGTAAAGAGCTGGAACAATGCTGCAGAGCATTTTTCTCTGATGCTCTAACACCAGTATGGGTAACCTTTTTCGAGAAATTGACTGCTCAAGATGTAACTCACCATCAGGTGGGCCACATGAGACATGACTTATCATCAAGCAGGCCACACTAATAGAAACAAAATTCAAGGTTATTTTTCAGGTGTGGCTGTGTGGTAAGAAGTTTGCTTCCTTACTACATGATTCCGGGTTCATTCCCACTGTGTGACACCTTTGACAAGCTTCAAGCCAACCAAAGACTTTTGAGTGGATTTGGTGGATGGAAACTGAAAGAAGCCTGTCGTATATGTATATACATATGTGTGTGTGTGTGTCTTTGTGTATGTTTGTCCCCACCCCACCACTTGACAACTGGTGTTGGTTTGTTTACATACCCGTAACTTAGCTGTTCAGCAAAAAGAGACCAATAGAACGAGTATTAGGCTCTAAAAAAAATAGGTACTGTGGTTGATTTGTTCAACTAAAATTCTTCAAAGTAGTGCCCCAGCATGACTACAGTCTAATGAGTGAAACAAGTAAAAGATTAGTTATACCATTCAGAAAGTTGTACAGGCCACATTTGGCCCATTTCAGCTCTAACGAATTTACTGTCTTGCAATAATACCTCCCTACCCATCCACACACCTCTCTGCTGACACTGTTCTGTATTTGTCTTGGCAGCCTTCTGGCAGAACATCAAAGAACATCTGACCAAACACGAGGTGCAGCGTTTCCTGCTGCTGAAGAGTATCAACACAGATATGGGCCGAGGTCGTGCCTGGTTACGTGCTTCCCTCAATGAACGCAGCCTGGAGCGTTATATGCACATGATTATTGAGAAAGATGACATTTTAAGGTAACAACTTAACAGCCTTACACTGTTTGATTTCATTTCATTCTTTTCATTTCTTACTTTGAGTGCTTTGATTTTGTTAGTGTATTTTGTTCAGTTTATATGAAGGCATGTGGCATGGTCGTTAACGTATTGGGCTCACGATTGTCAGGTTATGGGTTTGAATCCTAGACAAGGCAGCTCATTATATCCTTGAGTAAGACATTTCCATAGTCCATTAAGAGTTGTTTGACTGTTTGATCATTCATTCAAATGCTAGCATAAACTTTCTGTAAAATGTCACAAAAGGTGAAATAATGTCAGTGTACAGCTAAGATAGGGAAATAAAAAGGTAGTTATCGATTGGGTCGGGTCTCTATAACAATTGGGTTGGGTCTCTATAACAAAAGAGAGGGCATGTTAGATTTGTTCAAATGTGAAAGTAATGTTGATCACCTTTTTTAATTTTTACTGGAAGGGTGATATTTCATGATATATTTGTTTTATATGGTCAGAGGGTCTGTAAAGAATTTTACTTGGATATCCTGTAAAAGAAGAGACCATGCTGCAGCGTAACACAACTACTCAGGCATCTCCTCTTCTCTGTGAACTTTTGGAAAAAAGTACAAGATGGTTCTCATGCCTCAGTTGTCCTACTCTCTGGATTTGGAATTCTGCTGACTTTTATTTCCATCCACCTTCTCCACCTACTATTTCTAAGAAGGTAATTAGGAGTTGAGTCTTCCAGAAGAAACTGTCATTAGACTTTCTGGCTAGATTCCCAACCGTAACCAACTGTCTACACATAGGTCTCCTGCTGTTTGACTTGAAGATTCCATCTTGTGAGTCATTCCTGCAACATTCTAATGACATGCCTATAATATCAGAGTTGTGTCCTCTCAAATGTGGACTTTTTATTTTGTTTCCAAAATCGAAATCCACACTGAAAGGTCACCAATTCCAGATGTTTGAAGAAAATTCTGATTGAAGCAAATTTACTGCAAGAACTGTGCATTGCTCCTGAAAATGTATTCCAGGATGCATTCCAAAACTGGCAAAAACAAGGAATACTAGTTGAAGAGGAGAGCGGGTGGGCAGGGGAAATTTATTTTGATGGAGACCAGATTGGTTAAATTGTAAATAAAGCAAGAACATTTGTTTTTAAGAAGTCCCATTCTTTTTTTTAGACAGACCTCATACACAATCTAGAGATAATGTGTTCCTTTTTATCTTTCAGTCAATATTATGAAGATTGGTCGTTTCTTAGAGATCAAGAACGAAGCAGTATGCTACCCAATATGGCAGCAGGTGAGCTATCATGATAATTATTATTATTATTAAGGCCGTGAGCTGGCAGAATCATTAACACACCTGACGCTACATTCTGAGCTCAAATTCTGCCAAGATCAACTTTGCCTTTCATACTTTCAAGATCGATAAAATGAGTACCAGCTGAGCACTGGGGTCAATATAATCAACTAATCCCCTCCCCATGAGTTTCAGGCCTTCTGCCTATAACAGAATGGATTATTATTAAGGCATAAGCTGGCAGAATTGTTAGCACACCGGACGAAATGCTGAGAGGCATTTCATCTGACTTTACATTCTGAGTTCAAATTCCACCAAGGTGGAATGAATTCTAAGTTTTGAGACTGACCAAGGTGAATGTGTGTTATCTGGTTCCAAGTGGTAGATTCCAGGCTGTGCTGAACTTTTCTCAAGTTGTGACAGACACACTGTTCTGCAACTGTCAATAGAAAAGGTAAAGCTCTGCTAAAATAGCGGATACTTTGAGCAACTGTACGAAGAGAAAGAAGTTCTGGGAATGGTTAATCTCCCCAACCAGCTTTATTGTTTCTTACTGAATTTATTCACTCTTGTCTTGGTAGATGCCTATTGTATCTGGCAGTAAACTGGAAGGGAACATTTGCAATTGTGACATTGCTGAAGAAGAAACCAAACAAAGAGCAGAAGGAAACATTTGATAATCTTAGACCCAGTTAAACACAGAGATAAAATTATAAATATTGAGTTGAAAAACCCTTTGGGATTGCAAAAGCTGAAGGCTGCCTGTGGGATATGAACCCATACCACCTGTAAACAAGGCAGGTGCTATCCAAAAGAGATTTACAAGGCATTATTTATAGCTTTATGTGTGCAAGACACTTTATTTCATGTTACTCCAGTCCACTCAGCTGGCAAAAAGGAGTCGTACCTGTAATTCAAAGGGCCCATTTTGTCACATTCAATGTGTCACACTGAACCTCCCTGTGAACTATGTTAAGGGTATGCATGCCTAAAGGCGATGAGCTGGCAGAAATGTTAGCACGCCGGGTGAAATGCTTAGCAGTATTTTGTCTGCCGTTATGTTCTGAGTTCAAATTCCGCCGAGGTCGACTTTGCCTTTCATCCTTTTGGGGTCGATTAAATAAGTACCAGTTACGCGCTGGGGATCAATATAATCGGCTTAATCTGTTTGTCTGTCCTTGTTTGTCCTCTCTGTGTTTAGCCCCTTGTGGGTAGTAAAGAAATAGGTATGCATGCCTGTGGAGTGCTCAGCCACTTGCCCATTAATTTCAAGAGCAAGTTGTTCCATTGATCGGATCACCTGGAATACTCATCCTTGTAACGAATGAAGAGCCAGGGTGTGTGTGTGTTGAGATGCAGTCTTCCCAAAGAGAATTATTTCATGTTCTTTTGAAACTTTAGAAATTCTTATGATGTCAACAACAGAGTTAAAGACTTTGGAAATATAATAAAAATATTTTCATGGCTTGCAGGGCTTGGTTCAATATTGTTTGCCTTGATAATTGACAATCCTGAAATAAATTCCCCACTCAGTTCGGGGATACCACAAGCAATCACTGGGGAAAAGGTAAAGCCTGAAAATAAAGCAGACATCAAACCAATCATATCAACCAATAAACCAACCATTAGCGGTAAGTTTTATATTCTTGTCTTTTGATTGACCCAGTACCATGTCTTGCTATCATATTTCCATGCCTTTTCTTTTTTTCCTATTTGTTTTTAGTACAAGGGGATGAGTAGCAATTTATTTACTGAACCATTATTCCCTTGTGTATTACTGGTATTTTCTTGAATTATGCAAGAAAACTTGGAAGAATGTTTGTGACATATATTTTCAGAATAACATAGTGTGTGTATGTGTGTGATCAAATGATCAATCAAATACACTAAGCTAATCAACTATCAAGATCATTAAGTATAAGTGTGGTAAGAAATTTACTTCCTAACCACATGGTTCTAAGTTCAGTCCCACTGCATGGCACTTTGGGCAGGTGTCTTCCACTATAGCCTTGTGAGTGTATTTGGTAGAAGAAAACTGAAAGAAGCCCATTATATATGTGTGTGTGTGTGTTATTGTCTCCTTGTCTTGGCATCACATAATACTTATGAGTATCACTATATTCTGTGAAAATATTCTGTTTTATGAGGAAATATTACCT
The DNA here is from genome assembly GCF_006345805.1 of Octopus sinensis. Lineage (NCBI taxonomy): Eukaryota > Metazoa > Mollusca > Cephalopoda > Octopoda > Octopodidae > Octopus > Octopus sinensis. Next base: position 28,102,690 of record NC_043019.1, on the reverse strand, counting down.
TACTTGGAAACAGGTGAGGGTTGACTACATTAAGGGCTTCTGACCATAGAAAATCTGCTTCAATAAATTCTGTCTAACCCATTCAAGCATGGGAAAGTGGACGTTAAAACGTTGATGATGATGATGGTTACTATTTTGAGTAAAGTGCAGGAAGTGAACTTTTCTCTGCAGAAATTGTAACCAAAAGCAGTGGTAAAATTGTAAACACATGACCATAACAAGACTTGAACTCACAATCTTCTGATTTGAAGTCAAATGTCTTATCCATTAGGCCATGCAGTCACCTTAAGATTATCTGTGACTACAATGAGACTTGAACTTGCAACCTTTGTTTCAGAGTCAGACACCTTATACATTAGTTTATGTGGTCACCCTAATATTATCTATGACTACAACGAGACTTGAACTTGCAATTTTCTGATTTGAAGTTAGACACCTTATCCATTAGGCCATGTGAAGCTGAACCAACAATTTTGTCGGTATTTTGTAAACTGAAAATATTCTGTCTGAGAGAAGAATTTTTATCATTGCTATGTCAGATAACTGTATTAGTAATAGCAAACCAATGAGGAAGCCTCTACATGCTAGAAATAGTAGCACCCCCTCCTATCACACTCTCTTAAGAAAGGGAAAGACACTGAATAATATTGTAAATGTATTATGTCTGAAAGGGACAGATGGTATGGTCACAGATGGGAAGCCTTTAATCATTGGTCTATTTGATGAGGGTTCACCTGGGTACTCAACAAAACAACATTAGCTTCAGTGAATGTAATCATTATCATCATCAGAAGGCTGAGGGTGTCTTGGCATCACTCACCAAATCCTTTGTGAGCCGCTCTCCGGCTATCTATCTGCAGCTTTATATAGCTATGGTAAGACCTCACCTGGAATTTGCATCACGGTCTGGAACCCCTATCTTGCCTAGGATATCAATCGTCTGGAAGCTGTTCAGCGACGTGCAACCAAAAGAATACCCTCCATCAGGCATTTGCCATATCCTGAACGCCTTACTTCCCTGGGCATGGACACGTTGAAACTCCGACGTCTGGCAGCTGACTGGCAGACACCATAAAATTATCAACCATCGTACAAACAATAACTCTGAGCACCTTTTTGAACTCCACCCATCTAACACCCGTGGACATATTTACAAAGTAAGAAAACAGCACAGCTCCCATGACTTCAGGAAACATTTTTTCATGCTGAGAGTTGCTGAAGCATGGAACAAACTGCCGGCATCAGTTGTTAGTTGTCGGAGCACTGCATCCTTCAAAACTTCCATGCTTCCTGAGATTCGCCAACACTACACTTGATTTTCTCCCCTCCATACACACACAGGCATGTATCTGACTCATACATTGTTCACTTTCCAGACATTTCTACATTACTGCATATGCTTTATATGCACTTTCTGACATGTTGTGGTGCACCTGAGCACTGTATACAATAATTTCATTATTATTTTATTATCACCGTCACCATTATCATTAGAAATAGTAGCAACTTTAATAGTATTCTCAATATGATTGCCATCATTATCATTGTTACCATCATCAACATAGTTTTCATCTTCATCTAATTGCAATTCCAGAAAGGAAGCGAGACCGAAAGAAAAAGAAGAAACTGCCTAATATAGTGACGTTCAGTGATGATGATGATCAAATCAGCTCCATCAGTTCGTCCCCTTGTTCTATACAGAACGACTCCTTTGACCTCCCCACCAGATCCAGTTTAGACTCTCCCAGCTACTTAACAACCAGAGATAGGCTACAGATGAATGGCTACGGACAGTCAGACTCAACTATTACAAACTTGGGCTCAGCCTCTGGCCTTGATGGCTCCGCAGAGGACAAATCAAGCCCAAAGTCTTCGGGGAGACTCAACAACAACAATAGTCAGAGCAAAGACAATTCATCAAAGGAGAAATCAAAAACGGCTTCACCTTATCATAGCGATGAGACTGGTCTTGAGTTCAAATTTGGCAGGAAGCCTCTCTTAAAGGCAACGGACTCACAGTCGTCTTTTCTATCGGATGATATGGTGATGGATGATAACTTCTCTGCCCCACTTTCATCGATTCACAGAAGACTCAGTCAAGGATCTGGGAGTTCTTTAGAGCTGGACGGCAAGTAAGTTACATCATTCTCTTATCTCTTTTTCATTCCTCTTAAATGTGTGGTGTGTCTGTCTATATATATATTAGTGTCTATATGTGTTTGTGTTTAATTTCTATGTATATCTATGAGGTAAATTAGCATGTGTCTGTGCATCAGTGATTTTGTGTGACTGATTATGTGCGTAAGAGCATTTAGATATGTGCCTGTTCGTTTCTGTGTGTGTCTATATCTGTTTATCCATATCTATGTCTGTGTGTATATAACTGTATATCTGTGTTTATATCTGTCCATATCTGTATACATAAGAACACAACATGGCCGAATGGTTAGCAAGTTCACTTTGCAACTAGGAGCTCCCAGGTTCAGTCCTGGGTACCCCAATTCATAAGCTACACTATGTGGCATCTTGGACAAGTGTCATTCACCAAAGCCTTGAATTGACTGAAGCCTTTTAAATAAAAGTAGACTGACAGAATTATTTAACCCTTTTGTTACTAACCCGGCCAAAACCGGCTCTGGCTCTGTGGTAAAATGTCTTGTTTTCATAAACTCTAAATTAAAATATTCTACCAAGCCTTAATCACAATTTACCTTCCTAACACTAGCTTAATGATAACTAAGTTATTTTAATAAACTCTTTGTTATATTTAAAATAATTGAAAGAAACACAGAACATCTCAAAATAAATACAGTAACGAAAGGGTTAACAGGACAACATGGGAAAGATGCAAATTTTCATCACTTTTTTAGAGAAAAAAAAACCCTGTTATATTCTAAAACTTGTAACATGGTAAATCTAACCCCAGAAAACCCTCTGTGGTACCTCTTTTCCCTTAATACTCTATGGTTAATCTGATCCTGAGTTGATAAAATGTTGATTGGAGGTAATCCTGACAATGCTGGACTAACAGGAATAATATAATCCTCAAAGTGATAAATTGATGATGATGATAATCCTTTCGATGATAGGCACAAGACCTGGAATTTAGGGAAGGAGTGAGTTGGTGACTGGATCAATCCCAGTACTTGACTTGTATATAATTTTGTTGACTCCCCCAAAGAAATGAAAGCGAACGATAACTTCAGAGGGATTTGAACTCAGAAAGTAATGAGTTGAAAGAAATGCCACTAAGCATTTTTCCACTGAGCTAACCATTCTACCAGCTCACTCCCTTAATAATAATAATAATAATAATAATAATAATAATGATGATGATGATTTTGGCATAGGGCCAGCAGTTTTTGAAGAGAAGGAAAGTCAATTACATTGATCTCAGTTTGTGACTGTTACTTATACTTATCGACCCCAAAAGGATGAAAGGCAAAGTCAGCCTCAACAGAATTTGAACTCCAAACGTAAAGATGGACAAGATACTAACGATTCTGCCAGCTTGCCTTCACCTTCATCTTCTACTATAATAATACTCTTGTGTTTTTCTCTGTCACATAATATGAATGAGAAAAGAAGGGGTGATGGTAAACTGGTAGTGGGAATGTTTCATCTTTGTACGGGTATATGCGTGTGTGTGTGTGTGTGTGTGCAATGGAAGTTGAATGGTGAACATTCAACACTGAAAAGAAAAATCAGCATTTCAACTCTGTGTGAGTATATATGTGTATATGTGTGCGTGTGTACAAGGGAAGTATGTGACCGTTTGTATGTGTGAACTAGCATTCTTTCAGTAACAAATGATGATCGATGTCACATCTCAAAAGACAACTAACTACTAGATAACATTGACAAGTGTATTAATTCGATTTGCCATCCATATTTATATATAAAATACTACAATTAGCCGTCATTTTTTTACAGCACGGGGCCAGCTAGTAACAATAATAATAATTATGATGATAAAACATTCCTTTTGACTAGATGCATTTTGCCATAATTAATCTTTGTCATTTAACAATATTCTTATAAATTATTATTTTTAGTTACTGTAAAGATCTGTTGATTCCAGTTACTCTGAGTGGAGTTGGTGCACAAACAAATAAAAAAGAATCTAGTCAGCAAGGTAAGTTGGCGGGGGTAAGATACAGGATTCCTATTGTCAAGGAAATGGAAAATTACTCCATAAAAACACGCACACACACACACACACACACACACACACACACACACACTCATGCAAAAAGCACCTGTGCTTGTGCCGCATGATAAGCAACCAGTTCACTCTGCAAAGTGGTTGGCATTAGGGAGAGCATCCAGCCATAGAAGCCAAGCAAAAACAGGCAATTAGATTCTGATGCAGTTCTCCAGTTTACCAGCTCTGGTCAAACTGTCAAACCCATGCCAGCATTGAAAATGGATTTTAAATGGTGATGATGAAGAGGTACACACACACATACACTCTCTCTTCTATCTCTCTCTCTCTCTCACACACACACACACACACACACACACACTCAACATAAGGTCAAGACACTTACGAAACAGTGGATTGTACTTATAGTTTGATGGAACTGAGCCAGTGAGTATTAACAGTGGAGGCACATGGCTTAGTGGTTAGGGGGTTGGACTCATGATTGTAAGATTGTAGTTTCGATTCCTGGACCAGGCAATGCATTGTGTTCTTGAGCAAAACACTTCATTTCACATTGCTCCTGTCCACTCAGCTGGCAAAAATGAGTAACCATACAATGTCCCAACATCTCATCCAGGTGGGGAATATATCATCATCCTCATTTAACGTTCACTTTCCATGCTAGCATGGGTTGGACGATTTGACTAAGGACTGGCAAGCCAGATGGCTGCACCAGGCTCCAATCTGATCTGGCAGAGTTTCTACAGCTGGATGCCCTTCCTAATGCCAACCACTCCGAGAGTGTAGTGGGTGCTTTTATGTGCCACCGGCACGGGGGCCAGTCAGGCGGTATTGGCAACGGCCATGCTCAAATGGTGTTTTTTACGTGCCACCTGCACAGGAGCCAGTCCAATGGCACTGGCAATGACCTTGCTCGAATTTTTTTTTTGGCAATGACCTCGCTCAAATGTTTCTTTTTTTTTGCCATAAAACTGGGAAAGTGGCCCTTGTGAGTCACTATGGCTTGAGAAGGTAACTACTAAAAGAAAAAAGAATAATGTGAGTATTAACAACAATACCTAAAAGTTTGGCACAGGTATGGCTGTGTGGTAAGAAGTTTGCTTCCCAACCACAAGGTTTCAGGCTCTGTCCCACTGCATGCCACCCTGGAAAAGTGTCTTCTACTATAGCCTCAGACCACCAAAAAGCCTTGTGCGTAGATTTTGTAGACAGAAACTGAAAGCAGCCTATCACATATGTGTGCATGTGTAACATTATTCACAACTTGTATATCCCAGTCTAGCAACCATGGCAGTATGGCAGTCACACCCAGTTGATTAATTACCCTACTAGACTACCAACCTAAATGATACCAATATGTGGTCAGTCACCTACTTGAAATAGCTGCTCTATCTTCCTCAAACAAAACTTAAACAGGACGTACACCATGCTTGAAAAAAACTCCTGATAGAGTCACAGCTGGGGTGTTTTTGATCATATCGTAGGTTTGGTCCCTCAAGACATGTCTGGGGCTTGAAAATGGCCAGTGACCAGAGTCCACAGTATCAAAGTCATTTAATACTTATTATCTCAGTCTCATTAACTGTAAGTACAGTCAGTGCTGGATTACGTGTGGTTTTCTATAGATGCAAGCATGGCTGTGTGGTAAGCTGTTTGCTTCTCAGCCACATAGTTCCTTTGGATTCAGTCCCATTGTGTTGCATCTGGCACAAGTGTTCTCTACTATAGCCCTGGGCTAACGAAAGCCTTGTGAGTGGATTTGGTCTGTAGAAAGTGAACAAGCTTGTTGTATACATACATACACACATGCATACATACATATATATTTGTGTGTGTGTGTGTTTGTGTGTGAATTTATGTTTTGTAGAGCAGGCCCTACAAAATCTTAATCCAGCTCTGAGTACAATCCATTGCTATAGGTAATACAAGCATCAAATAATTAAAGACAACTTTGTGAGTTTACATTACTCTCTCTGTCCATCTATCTCTCTATCTTCCAGCCTGTCTGTCTGTCTCTCTCTCTCTTTCTGTCTCTCTCTCTTTCTCTCTCTCTCTCTCTCTCTCTCTCTCTCCCTCCCTCTCCCAACCAACCCAATCCTATGCAGTATATACTGAATGTTTTTTGTCTGTATCCATTTTCTGTCCTCAGGCAATACAAGTGATTACAAAATTTATTCTAATTCTGATGTGGAATCAGCAGCCTTTGCATTAGCTCAGGCTCAGAAGAGCAACAACAACAACAGCAGCAGCAGTGGTTGTAGCAGTGGTAGCAGCAGCAGCAGTAGCAATATCAACAACAGCTGGTTAGTATAAAACATATTATTATATTATTATATTATTATTATTATCAGATTATTAAGGTTAGCATGCCGGGCAAAATGCTTAGTGGCATTTCATCCGTCTTTGTGTTCTGAGTTCAAATTCTGCTGAGGTCAGCTTTGCCTTTCATCCTTTTGGGCTCGATAAAATAAGTACCGGTTGAGTACTGGGGTCAATGCAATCAACTTGTCCTCCTCCCCGAAATTGCTGGTCTTGTGCCAAAATTTGAAATCATTATTATTATTATCATTGTTATTGAGGTGACAATTGGCAGAATCGTTAGCACACCAAGCCAAATGCTTAGCAGCATTTCATCCAACCTTACATTCTGTGTTCAAATTCTGCCAAGGTTGACTTAGCCTTTTATCCTTTCAGGGTCGATAAATTAAGTACCAGTCAAGTACTGGGGTCAGTGTGATCAACTTACCCCCTCCCCTGAAATTTCAGATCTTGTACCTATAGTAGAAATTATCATTATTATTATTAGTATTATTATTATTAGTATTATTATTATTATTATCTATTATCTTTGTACATTGGGCGAAATGCTTAGCAACATTTCATCCATCTTCATGTTCTGAGTTCAAATTCCACCAAGGTTAACTTTACCATTCATCCTTGCAGGGTCAATAAAGCAACTTCCATTTAAGTGCTGGTGTTGATGTAATTGATTTACCCCTGCCCCTGAAATTGTTGGTTTTGTACCAAAATTCGAAACCATTATTATTATCATTATTCCACCAAGATTGACTTTACCTTTGATCCTTTTGGGGTCAATAAGATGAATACCAGTTGAGCACTGGGACCAATGTGATCAAATCACCCCTCCCCCAAAATTTTAGGTCTTGTGCCTATAGCAGAAGGGCTGTTATTATTAATATCTGTATTAAAGTGGTAAACTGGTAGAATCATTAGCATGCCAGAAGAAAATGTTTTGTGGCATTATGCTCAGCTTTATGCTGTGAGTTCAAATTCTACCAAAGGTGACTTTGTCTTTCATCCTTTCGGGGTTGATAAAATAAGTAAAAGTTGAGCACTGGGATTGATGTAATCATCTAGCCCCCTCCCACAAAGTTTCAGGCCTTGTGCCTATTATTATTATTATTATTATTGAGTGAGAGAGCAGTTCATGCCATCAAAGTGACACTGGGGTAAAATATACAAAGCCCAATATACCCATCATGACTACCCGTCTGATAAGGGCACAGCAGGCACATGCATCACAACCATATGTGCGCGGCATGGTGATCTCATATCAAGATAAACTGCACATGATCTTGCAGGTGGGGCCCAGTTAGAATTTTCTTCAGGTTGAGTAGCCCATCCCGCTCAAACGGTCCCTGAATAAGGGTTGTTTAAGGATGTTGAAACACCCACCCATGTCTCCAGAGGTGAATTATTCAAACCCCAAAGAATCCCTCTCAACACATGGCTATGATGCTCCCCCACTACTTCTGCTCGTGATCAGAGATGCACATATCGTCAGCCACTAAGGGACATGCTCAACTGGTTACGGTCAAACAACTGACAAGCAAATCTGTGGTATTGAGCAGAATATTTGCTGTAGCCCATTATTATTATTATTATTATTATTATTATTATTATTATTATTATTATTATTAAAGCAGTGAATTCAAATTCATCCTTTCGGCTCGATAAATTATGTACCAGTTGCGTACTGGGGGGGTCGATCTAATTAACTGGCCCCCTCCCCGCAAATTTCAGGCCTTGTGCTTATAGTAGAAAGAATTGTTGTTGTTGTTTTTTTGTTGTTATTATTTATCTATTTATTTATTTATTTTAATTTATGCCTTTATTTTTTTCTATAGTCAAAGTTACAGGACTGAAGGTGATGGTGGTAATGTACAGCAAGACACGCACAATGAAATGACTACTAGTAAGTTCAAGACACCCCTTTCTTATCTGTGCTGTTGTTGTTTCACTTTATCCTATCCCACCCAATCAACCTTCATCACTGAAGGTTGGTTTTATTGTAAATAAAAGGGACTGACAGATAGAGAATAGTTGAAAATGGAGGGTTATTTTCACTTAACTTATATTAAGCAAAGGCATCACGGTCACACAGTCTCAAACACAAGTGGGGTTTAAAATTTCCTACAGCTGTTTCAGTAGCATTTTATTATTTTTATTGATGCAATAAGGCAGTGAGCTGGTAGAATCGTTAGCACACTGAGCAAAATGCTTATGGGTATTTCATCTGTCTTAGATTCTGAGTTCAAATTCCACCGAGGTCAACTTTGCCTTTCATCCCTTTGGGGTTGATAAATTAAGTACCAATTGAGTATTGGGGTTGATGTAATCGACTGTCCCCCCTCCCCACAAAATCCAGGCCTTGTGCCTTGTAATAAACCAGTTCAATGAAAGCTTTTATTCAAACTTTATTTCTGCTCGCCATTTAATCCATTAATCACTGCTGTCCAACGACTAAGATGCAATCTTTTATATTAAATAAAGACAGTATCCATCTATGAGCGTTATTCAACACTATGCCACATTTTCGTACTCAATTCAAAATAAAATATTTTTATCTATTATTTACTATTGTAGAAAGGAATTAATGATAGGATATTATGATTCATAACATGCTTATAATAGAAAGGATTATTGTATTGATGCATTCATTGCATAAATCCACCATCCTCAAGCAAAGTTTTAAACACATGTAAACAGGCAAAGTAAAACTAGAAAATGACCTCTTCACCAAACTAGTATATCTATATATATATAAACATTTCGTAATAAGATGCAAATGTATTTCACATTATGATTAGTCATATGTAAAAAGCACCAACTGAACATGGCCAATGCCAGTACCCCGTGACTGGCTCTTGTGCTGGTGGTACATATAAAGTACCATCCGAACATGGTTGATGCCAGTATATATATATATATATGTATGCATATATATATATATATATGTCATCCAGTATTATGTAAAAATAAACCTGTTACTATCACACATTTATATTTATCACTGTCTATATATTGATGTCAGGAGAGATAGACTGTGAAAACAAGTATCACTGATTTTCTGTATGGTAAGAGTTATGCCCATGGCCACTGTTTCAATTCCCACCAACAGTCTTACATTATCCTAACTTAATACATCAGTAATGCCTTTCATATAAATCAAGAAAATCCGTACGAATTTCACACAATCTCATTTCCCTCACTGCTAACCTCCAATGAATGTGAGACCTTGTGCTTATGTCCTTATTTAATAATCCTTTATTTCTCTTGTTTAGTTATGCATTTATTTTCTCATTTCATTTCTTTCTGCTTGTAGGTGAACTAAAGAAAGCCATAGTGACAATGATGGTTCGCAAAGACCATGTGGAAGAACAAAACAGGTTTCTAAATTTAAATTTAGTTCTGTCTTCTCTTTGAGTCTTAATAGTGTTGCTGATTGTCAGTTTATGCCCCAGATGATGTGCAAGACAAACATCCTCTTTATGCACATTTTGTCAAAGGGTCTCTTCTGTTTGGCTACAGCTGTGAACATTTCAAAGTTTATTGAATATTTTAAAATTTCATGTATTAACATAGTTTTCCAGGAGATATTTCACTCTTTCCAGAAGATTTTTTCTTTAAAGTTATAGAGGTTTAAAGTTTGATAATTTTTACCCAATCAGAAAACAGGATTTGGAAGCTGTCATTTTGTGCATAATGTGTTTTAATATGAAACTGTAAATAAGTCAACTTCTGCTTTACGCATGACATGTAACCCCTCATAACTTTTTTATTTTTTTGAATTCTGTATTCTACTCTTGAGAATTCATACAATTATGTGAAAGCAAAAAAAGAAAAATTGGGGGCTGCATGATTTAAGACCTATTTCACTGTTACTTTTAACACATCTCTTGACCTGGGTACAAGCAACAGGATACAGCATTAACACACATGCTTTCATGTAGAATATCTTTGTCAACACATGCTCTCTTGCAGACAAAAGAGTTCTCATGTTTGGCTTGTTACTATGAAAATAGGCAGGGTCGATTAAATAAGTACCAGCTACACACTGGGGTCGATATAATCGACTTAATCCGTTTGTCTGTCCTTGTTTGTCCCTTCTGTGTATAGCCCCCTGTGGGCAGTAAATAAATAAGAAAATGCATTATGTATTGTGTACCATATATGATACACAGAACAGGCAAAGGGGTTAATATGTTTGTTTTATGTATAATTACAGATCATTACAACAGCTGCTTTCACAAGAAAAGGAGACTTGTCTGTCTGTTCGAGCTGAAGTCAGTGACCTAGAGAAAAAGATGGCTGTTATACAGGAGAAGGACAACAGTAAAATACAGTCACTTCAGAAGTAAGTCACATTAAGCATAATGTCTTATGGGACACACCTGGATAGGTCCCTCCCTGTATTTGAATTTATGTTGATTGCAAAAAGCTCCATCATTTATATTAATAGCCTCTTTGCCTTTATTACGTTTATAAATATTGGGCTATGAATCTGTTTTCAGAGAGAACGAACTGCTGAGACACCAGCTAAAGAAATATGTCAATGCAGTTCAGTTGCTGAGGAAGGAAGGTACCAAAGCAGAAGGTTGGCACTTGCATTACTATCTTTAAATCGTTACATTCACTTCTTTTTGCTTCATCATTGGTCTTTCCATTGACCTTCTAATAAATCCCCTTTCTGGTCATCGGATTGCCTCACCATCACCACCATTACCATACCTGTAACTTCACTCCCTACTCTTTGCTACATCAACATTTAAGGAAAAAAAAAAGTTTCTCTCTCCCTGTGGCAAGTAGATTCTGTTTATCCTTTAGCATCTAAACCGGCTATATCCAGCTGAAATAGCCTACCTGTTTTATGTTCATACTGGCCAGATCTGGCCTCTCACACCTACCCTACAATGTCACATCATCAGAATATCAAAAGCTATGAGATAATGCAAGATTAATTTAAAACAAAACGAATAAATAAGCATTATGTCTGACAGAGTAATTTGAATGCTAAAGAGTTAAATACCCTATATGGTTTACCTTTGTGAAATAGAGACGACAGACAGATCCTTTGTGTGTGTGTGTATGTGTATGTATATCATCATTATCATCATTCATCACTTAACATCCATCTTCCACGCTGGCATGGATTAGATGGTTTGACAGGAGCTGACTTGGCAGAAGACTGCACAAAGCTTCACTGACTGTTTCGAAGCCTTGTGCAGTCTTCATGTATGTATACAAATGACTTGTAATTTGCTTACATATATATATATGTGTGTGTGTATATCTTGTAACATTTTTGTAGGATCCCTCGGCATTCACTTAGACGAGTTACAGCCAGTTATTCCACCACCAAAGTCAAGCATAGATTACAGTCATGAAGCTTCAGAATATGAGAAGAAATTGATTCAAGTAAGTTGTGGGTATTTGTTCCAACTCTTTACATCCTGAGTTCTTGCTAAGGTCAACTTTATCTGTCATCCTTTTAAGGGAGTTGATAAAACAAAGGACCAGTCAAGTGCTGGACACAGTTCAATCAATTAACCTCTTACCAGCCAATTTCTAGTCCCTTGTACCTACATTTAGGCTAACTATTATTGTTGATAAGGCAGTGATGAAGGTACATGGCTCAGTGGTTAGAGCATCAGTCTCACAATCATGAGATAGTGAGTTCAATTACCTGACTGGGCTGTGTGTTGTGTTCTTGGAGCAAGACACTTTATTTCACATTGCTCCAGTTCATTCAGCTGTAGAAATGAGTTGCGACATCATTGGTGCTAAGCTATATCAGCTTTTGTCTTTCCCTTGGATAACATCAGTGGTGTAGAGGGGGGGAGGCTGGTATGCATAGGCAACTGCTGGTCTTCCATAAACAACTTTCTAGGTGCAATCCTATGGCCATTCATGACCAAAGCGGGTATTTACTCTTTACTCTATGGCATGGAGAGGGGAGGCTGGTTTGCATGGGTGATTGCTGGTCTTCCATAAACAACCTTGTCCAGACTTGTGCCTTAAAGGAGAACTTTCTAGGTGCAATCTCACGGTCAGTCATGATTGAAGGGTGTCTTTACTTTACTTGATAAGGCAATGAGCTGGCAGAATCATTATTATGCTGGAGAAAATGCCTAGAATGCAAAGAATCAGGAGAAATGCTGCTGGGTTCAAATACCACTGAGGTAGACTTTGCCTTTCATCCTATTGGGGTTGATAAAATAGTACCAGTCAAACACTGAGGTTGATGTTATCGACTTGTTCCCTCCCCTCAAATTTCAACCTTGTGCCTATAGTGGTGGCACTCGGTCAGTTATGATGACAAGGGTTCCAGATGATCCGATCAACCGAACAGCCTGTTCATGAAATTAATGTGCAAAAAGCTGAGCACTCCGCAGACACGTGTACCCTTAACATAGATATTGGGGAGATTTAGTGTAATACAGAGTGTGACAAAGCTGACCCTTTGGAATACAGGTACAACAGAAACAGGAAGAAAGAGCGAGAGGATGTTGTGATGAAAGAGTGCAGCGGGGGTCACCATCACCCACTGCCAGAATCTCATGGAGCTTTAGGTGTTTTCGCTCAATAAACGCTCACAATGCCTGGTCTGGGAATCGAAACTGCGATCCTACAACCGCGAGTCTGCTACTCTCCACTGTACCTATAGTAGAAAGAATAGAAAGTATTGTTGTTGTTGTTGTTTTTGTTTTAAATGTTCATATTCATTATTTATTCTCTCTCTCTATTTATCTTTCTCTCTTTCACAGGTAGCTGAAATGCATGGTGAGCTGATAGAGTTCAATGAAGCTTTACATCGAACTATCCAGTTGAAAGATGCCCTCATCAAACAGCTACGGCAGGAACTGATTAGCCTACATGGACCGGTCTGTACCGTTTGCTCTTTCCTCATCAATAAATTTACATGGACATGCATGTGTCATTTTCAAATTCTCTCATGGGTTTATATATCTTGGAGAAAAATGGGGCTCAACCCACCTGACTTTCTCATTATATATGTTGAAATATTGTGTGGTTACAGGGTCAATAAATAAAGTAATCGCCACAGGTGGGTTTAGACAAGATACCTTGTGACATTTTATCAAGCTCTCTGCATTCTGAATTCAAATTGTGCCACCTGTCACCGACTCTCGCTTATGGCAGTATAAAAAATCTTCAGGCTACTTGGCTGCTATTGTGATAGGTGTCCAGTTTGAGACAGCATCTCAGCTCATCAACTTGCAGTAATACAAAAGTGTACATCTTGTACTACTGGTGGATAAACTCTTAGACAGAAATATGTGGGGGGGGTGCATCTACTGGCACTCCATTGGTTATGACAAGGAGGGTTCCAGATGATCCAATCAATGGAACAGCCTGCTCATGAAATTAACGTGCATATGGCGCTGAGCACTCTACATACACACACACACGTGTAACCTTAATGCAGTTATCAGGGAAATTCAGCATTAAATGGAATGTGATAAGGCTGGCCCTCTGAAATACGGTACAACTTATTTTTGCCAGCTTAGTGGACTGGAGCAACATGAAATGAAGTGTCTTGCTCAAGGATACAACGTGCTGACTGGAACTAAACTCATGACCTTACAATTGGAAGCAGAGTACCCTAACCACTAAGCCATGCCCCTTCACTGTGTGTGCATTGTCCATGTATGTATACACACACACACACACACACACACACGCCATCATCATCTTCATCATTTAACATCCTTTTCCCAATACTATAATAATAATAATAATGAAATTATTGTATACAGTGCTCAGGTGCACCACAACTTGTCAGAAAGTGCATATAAAGTACATGCAGTAATGTAGAAATGTCTGGAAAGTGAACAGTGTATGAGTCAGATACATGCTTGTGTGTGTATGGAGGGGAGAAAATCAAGTGTAGTGTTGGCGAATCTCAGGAAGCATGGAAGTTTTGAAGGATGCAGTGCTCCGACAACTAACAACTGATGCCGGCAGTTTGTTCCATGCTTCAGTAACTCTCAGCGTGAAAAAATGTTTCCTGAAGTCATGGGAGCTGTGCTGTTTTCTTACTTTGTAAATATGTCATGGGTTGGACAGTTTAACAAAAACAAACAAGCCAGGTGGTTCTGCAAGGTTCTACGTCTGTTTCGATGTGGTTTCTATAGTTGTATGCCCTGCCCTTCCTAATACCGACTAATTAACACACATCTATTTATGTTTAGTTGTCCCATCAGTTGGCCTGTAACAACGCTTCTCTCAAACTGATTTATTATGTCTGATATATTTAATATATAATCCCTTTGACATTGTTGTCTTCTTTGTTCCTGTCTCTTACAGTTACCGGATGAAGGGCCTTCTTATAGCGATTGTGTCTCCTTAGATGTAGACAAGTAAGTTGTTTTCTTTGTATGTATTTTTTTTTTACTATTGAAAAGGTTGCAAGATGCAACGAAAATTTTAGAAAAATAAAAATAAGAAATAAGTGGAAGGATATAGATAGACAGACAGACAGACTGACGGATATAGATAGATAGACAGACAGACTGACGGATATAGATAGACAGACAGACAGACAGAGATATAGACAGGCAGACAGACAGACGGATATAGATAGACAGACAGACATACTGATATAGATAGACAGACAGACAGACAGATATAGATAGACAGGCAGACAGACAGACGGATATAGATAGACAGACAGACATACTGATATAGATAGACAGACAGACGGATATAGATAGATAGACAGACAGACGGATATAGATAGATAGACAGACAGACGGATATAGATAGATAGACAGACGGATATAGATAGATAGACAGACAGACAGATATAGATAGATAGACAGACAGACGGATATAGATAGATAGATAGATAGACAGACAGATAGAGATAGATAGATAGATAGACAGATAGATATGAATAGATATGCATGCATATACATAATGTTTTATGAGTATGATCACTCCTGTCTACAATGGTAACGTGAAACTCTGAGTAATGTTTTATGAAGATTTCTTTGGCTTTTTATTATACAGTCTAACCATCACACCCAGAAACCTTGTACATGTTTGGATTCCATCTGCATTTTTACGTGGCTTATCATCAGATACTTATCATGTATACCAGGTAAATAAAGTTTCTTTCTCGTCAAAGTACCACACTTTCATTTGTTTCCTTTGGCTTTTCCAATGAGGACAACAAAATAAACAACAACCCAGCCATGAAAACTTGGGTAAAATGATTGCAAACACATAATCAGACTCTGTCTCTGTCTACCAACTCCAATCACAAGGTTTTAGTTGGCCCCCAGGTAGAGTAGAAAACATTTGTCGAAGGTGCCATGGAGTGGGACTGAACCTGGGACCATTTGATTGGGAAGCACACTTATTAATCATACAGCTGTGCCTGCATCAATCACTACACACACACAGAGATATCATCATCATCATGATCATTTAACATCCTTCTTCCATGCTGGGATGGGTTGGATGGTTTCACAGGAGTTTGCGAGTCAGTCTGCTTTGGCACAATTTTTACAGCTGGATGCCCTTCTTAACACCAACTACTTTACAGAGTATATGTTTATATATGTATATATATACACACTAGCAGTATCGCCCAGTGTTGCTCGGGTTTGTAAGGGAAATAACTATATAAGCATTTTTAGAGAGTTATAGCAAAAAAATGCATTAAAAATGGAAAAAAAATTATGGTAAATTTTATTTAAATCGTTGACTCATCGTAGACATTTTGAGAGAGTTACTTCCCATATATAATAGCGAAAAAATGCATTAAAATGGAAAAAAATTATGGTAAATTTTTTTTTAAATCGTAGACTCATCGTAGACGCGCGCTAATACCCAGAAGGGCTCGATATGAATCACGACTATAAGATACCCGGTTTTGGTTAAACTGCACCGCAAAATGTGGGAGTAGTTAGGAATCTAAATCGTAGGAGACAGACACACAACCTTTCTTTTATATATAAAGATATATGTATTTGTGCGTGTGTGTGCGAATGTTTATATTTTGTGCTTCATATGAAAAATTAGTGAACTACAAATGATGTTTGCTGACTTTCCCTGTCAAGCAACAGGAAAGGCATCCAGCTGCAAAATGATGCCACAATAACATGTATTGATCTAACAGGGAAAATCATCATCGTCATCATGCTCGTTTAATGTCTGTTTTCTATGCTGCCATGGGTTAGATGGTTTGACAGGACCTGGTGAGCTGCAGAGCTGCTTTGGCATGGTTTCTATGGCTTGATGGCCTTCCTAATGCCAACCACTTTAAAGAGTGTATAAAACAAATGAACAAACAAATATATCCTTACAAGCATTTACCAATTTACTGCCAAAAGAAATCAATTTGATTTCAATGAATAAGTTGACTAAATTTCTATTTTGCAAACTTTGTACCTGTGTTTGTATACACACTGGATGTACATCTCTGATTTAGGTATTGATTTTAATAATTAATTTACAACATGTGTAGATAAATGACTTCCTTTTTCTTTTAGGTCTACATCAGAATTCAAGATGAAGAATGGAATGTGTATAGACGTTATCGGCAATTTTATGTGTTCTACTCCAAACTGAAGAAAAAATTTCCCATTTTGGGCCAATTTAATTTTCCATCTAAAGTTAGGGTTGGTTACAAGGTAATAATTTATTATGTTTTTTTAAAAGTTGTCATTTTTAAGTGTATTCTCTACAGATTTTTAGTAGAATTTAGGGCCAGTACTCAAAGTTACAACATTTTGTATACAAATATGTCTATGTAAACAATGCAATGGAAGATAGAAAAATAAGTGAGGAGTGTATATCCATATTTTAGGAGTTTTTGCTGCTTCTTCAGTACCACAGCCAACCCATTAACTTTCCACTAATCCATTACTTAAGTGGCTACTAAGTTTAGTGGTGTAACACTACTTAATAAGTTGTATGTTATATGAAGTGGACTGTAAGGTAACCTAGAAACAGTTATTGAGCTAGGGGAGGGGGCAGTTTGGTACAAAAGGGATAGATCAGGTCTTAAGATATATGGGGTGTTAGTTGAGTGATTAACCCTTTCATTACTGCATTTATTTTGAGATGCTCTGTGTTTCTTTCAATTAATTTCAAATATAACAAAGAATTTAATAAAATAACTTAGTTTTCCTTAAGCTAGTGTTAGGAACATAAATTGTGACCAAGGTTTGGTGGAAGATTTTAATTCAAAACTTATGGAAACAAGACATTTGTACTACAAAGCCAGAGGCGGTTTCAGTTGGGTCGATATCGAAAGGGTCAAACACAGTACCATCAACTGGTCATTCAATACTTTTAGTAGAGGTTTCTCTGATGCAAGCATTCAAATATCCAGACCACGTCCCCACCTCATTACTCCCTTACTACTCACACTATGAAGACAGTGGCCTGCAGATGCCCAGGTTGGGTACTAGACATCAATTTTACCCTTACCTCTATGTCAGGCTGGGTGTTAGCCATACACATTTCATCTTGAACTCTGTGTCTATTGTGGACTGATATATAAATATCAGCTGGCAGAATCGTCAGCATGCTGGACGAAATGCTTAGCGGTATTCTGCCCATTGCTACATTCTGAGTTCAAATTCCAGCAAGGTCAACTTTGCCTTTCATCCTTTCAGGGTCAATAAATTAAATACCAGTTAAACATTGGGATCAATATAATTGACTAGCCCTCTCTCCCACAAAACTTCAGGCTTTGTGTCTATAGTAAAAAGGGTTATTATTATCATTATTAATTAATTAAATAGAAAATAAACTAATTAATGATGTACTGCTATTTTTTTTATTTATCGGTAGGACCCGCGTGTTGTTGAGACAAGACGGACGCGGTTTCAAGCCTTCCTTCGAAAGGTTATAAGCTGTGTGATTGAAAACTCAACTGAGATTACAGGACCCATCACCAAACAGACTGTGTTACAGTATCTGCCATTCTTTGGGTAAGAAAGAACTATTATTGTTGTTGTTATTCTATTGAGGAACATGCTTGGAGAGTATAAGATTTTGTATATTTTTAGTTGTTTTGCTAACAATATGAGAGAGATAGTGAGAACAGGAGTGTAAAGAAAAAGGAAAGAGAGAGAGAGAGAGAGATGGGGAAAGAGAACAATAGGAAAAGTAACAAAATGAAAAGATACCTCCTCTGTGTCACTGGTCCCAGACTGGTCATCATCTCTAGCTGTGGTGATTTTACTGATGGTAACATATGGTGCAGGGCCAGTCGCTCTATCAGTATCGGTGATAATGGTTTGTTCATCATCTGTGGCAGTGGTACTGGAGGTCATTGGTTACCTCCTCTGTGTCTCTGGTCCCAGTCTGGTCATCATCTCTGGCTGTGGCAATCATATTGGTGGAAGAGCTGATTAATCTACTACTGTCATTGCCTCCAGTGCTATTATTACAGTTGGATGGTACATCACTGGTAATGCGGATAGCAAGTCTACGTGTCACTATAGATTCAGCCTTGCATCGGCCTCCTACTGGACTGCTATTCTATACCCTGCAAGAGCAACCTGCCTCTTCTCTTGTTTTGTGGGTACTTGTTAAAATGCTTTTTAAGGAGACTCATAGGCTGTGTCTGTCAGATATATGCCTGTGTCTATGTGAGTGTGTGTGTGCATGCATGTGTGTGCTTGTGTGTGTGTGTACATATATATATAACAAACTTACAACAAATATGTATCGTATAATACAGACAAAGAAGTGATATTTTGAACGCAGTTGTCAACAAACAATCATGGCTGTTTGTTGACAACTTTTTCTTTCTTATAAGGGTAATAATACTCTATATTTCTGTTGTTTTAATGCCGATACTGTGTTTGAAAAATCATTTCCTTCTCTGCATATATATAAATATGAGAGTTTATATGAATGTGGTCCTATATATGTGTGTCAATATATGTCTGTATGTTTGAAAGAGAGAGAGAGAAACGGGGGGGGGGAAGGTGCAAGACGGATGGAGTGCAAGAGAGAGAGGGAAAGTGAGAGTGAGATTGAAGAGGAAGAACAAGACCAAGAAATAATTTCTAATATTTGAAAATGTTTTTGTTATCTAAACAGGGATTCAGGGGAGGAAAACTTGCACAAGAAGCAAAAAGAGTCAACTTCCCGTCAGCCAGCTCCGAGTAACAACTCTGCCAGTCAGTCATCTACCAATCCTAACCCTCCTCCGGAACAACCTCTTTACACTGGACTTTGAGACGACACTGTTCCAGCTTTGGCACACCAACTTACATTATATATGGATGCAGATACATCCATATATATATATATATATATATATATAATATATTCATATATATATATATATATATATATATATATATATATATATATATTCACACACACACACATATATATATATATATATTCATATATATAATATATTCACATATATATGTATATATATATATATATATATATATATATATATATATATTATATATTCATATAATATATTCACATATATATATATATATTTATATGCATATATATATACACACATATATATATGTATACATATATATATACAAATACATATATATTTATACATACACAAACACTTATACATATACAATCATATATATATGTATACACACACACACACACACACACACACACACACACACACACGTATGTGTTTATTCAAAATTGAGGCTTTGCTTTGATGCTATTTTAGGTTTCTCATTTCTATTCTTCACAGCAACTGATTTTCAAATATCAAGTTTCAAATAGTCTCAATGATTTTCTTTCAACCACAATTTATCAGCTGGTTTGGTACATGTGGTATGTTATTTATAACAGCTGTTGTTGAGGCTAGTCAACAGTTAGAATTCTCTCCCATTTGTGTGAGAAGTGGCTGTTTTTCTACCACATAACAACCTACCATTTTAACTCTTTTGTTATAGAAATCAAATACATCCACTTAAAATTTCGTTATCCCTAACTGCAGAAAGCAATTTTATATAAAAAATCTATTATTTGTTGAGGAATGTCATGTTTGAACCTATTTTTTTGTTGAGACATCTCAAGTTTATTGAGCTAACATGATTCGCAGAATATACCGATTCTATTTTTTTGGTAGATATTTAACATCAGGCGCAGGAGTGGCTGTGTGGTAAGTAGCTTGCTAACCAACCACATGGTTCCGGGTTCAGTCCCACTGCGTGGCATCTTGGGCAAGTGTCTTCTGCTATAGCCCCGGGCCAACCAATGCCTTGTGAGTGGATTTGGTAGACGGAAACTGAAAGAAGCCTGTCGTATATATGTATATATATATATAAGTGTGTGTGTATGTGTGTCTGTGTTTGTCCCCCTAGCATTGCTTGACAACCGATGCTGGTGTGTTTACGTCCCCGTCACTTAGCGGTTCGGCAAAAGAGACCGATAGAATAAGCACTGGGCTTACAAAGAATAAGTCCCGGGGTCGATTTGCTCGACTAAAGGCGGTGCTCCAGCATGGCCGCAGTCAAATGACTGAAACAAGTAAAAGAGAAAGAGAATCATACTTAGAATAATCATGAAATTTAATTTCACAATTAAAGGGTCAAATCGCCCCACCCTCAATTTTAGATTGATACTTATCGATCCTCGAAGACAGTTTGAGACTGTTGTTGAATCCATTGACTGTGAAAATCAGATATATTCTCTCAAAATTTCATTACCCTTAAACTGCAGTAAGCAATTTTATACGCCAATGTGTCTTTTGTTGAGATATGTCAAGTTTACAACTACCATGTGATGTCATGGTAAGGAGACATTAACACACACACATGTATATATATATATATATATTATATATATATATATTATGTATGTATGGTGGCTTGCTTACCAACCACATGGTTCCGGGTTCAGTCCCATTGCGTGGCACTTTGGGCAAGTGTCTTCTACTATAGCCTCAGGCCAACCAAAGCCTTGTGAGTGGATTAGGTAGACAGAAACTGAAAGAAGCCCATCGTATATATGTATATGTATATATATATATATATGTGTGTGTTTGTCCCCCCAACATTGCTTGACAACCAATGCTGGTGTGTTTACACCAGCAGTTCGGCAAAAGAGACCGATATAATAAGTACTAAGCTTACAAAGAATAAGTCTTGGGGTTGATTTGCTCGACTAAAGGTGGTACTCCAGTATGGCCACAGTCAAATGACTGAAACAAGTAAAAGAGTAAAGAGTATATGATAGGCTTCTTTCAGTTTGTCTACCAAATCCACTCACAAGACTTTGATCAGCTTGGTGCTGTAGTAGAAGACACTCACCCAAGGTGTCATGCAATGTGACTGAACCCAGAACCACATAGTTGTGAAGCAAACATCTTACTACAAAGCTTCAAGTCATCCTTTACAATCATTAAAAAACCTAGTCAACAACATAAGCAGAAAGATCAAATATATCTTCTGACAATGAACATTCAGTCATGCTACTCATTACTATAATGATGTGCTAAAATAGAGTGGAATTAAAGAAGAATAATAGTACATAGAAAATCATAATTCACATACCTAAAGGCGGTGCTCCAGCATGATCGCAGTCAAATGACTGAAACAAGTAAAAGAGACTAACAGAGGCAGAAAAAGAAAAATAAGGCAGTTCCATATTTTGTATGATTGTATCATGAAAAATAATTAAAAGGTTACAGACATTGTAAAACAAACATTTCCCTATCAACCACACATACCATAAGTTGTTCAACAAAATCAGTGTAAAATTTAATTATAGTTTCTCTGAAAATATTTTAACTTCTTAGCTAGAGAGAAGGAAACAGTCAAATATGTAAGGGATCAAACCTCACCCACTTGAATACAACTGCACCAATACAGTATCTTGTTCACCCAATGGTAAGAACTAACAAAGATTTTAATGTGTCAAGTGAAAGAATCCTCAGAGAATGCTAACAAAAAAGTACACTGTATTAATGAAAATAGTTTCAAGAGCAAACATGTTCAATGGTTTCCTTGAGATGTAGAAATAAATTCTGTCTTGTTACTCAAAATATCTGGAAGCTCAAGGAAAAGCAATTCACCAACATTGTTATTTATCCTGACTTGTCACCAGACTAATCCTCTTGTCTCAACAGATAAAAAATAGATATCATCTTTTGCAAAATTTGATATGCTGAGCAGAAAGTAAGAGCTAGTGTCAAAATGCAGGTATGAAAATAAACACTTTTTAAAACAGAAGAACATCCTACATGCAATAAAACTTGGAATAGCAAGTACTACATTGCCATCATGTATAATAGAAATCCATACCAAACTGTTGTATTAATCAACCACAAACTGCCCGTCCTCATCACTGACAGGAACAATTCTTATATGCTGATTATCCTTCAACAGCAGATAT
Organism: Octopus sinensis; assembly: GCF_006345805.1. Taxonomy (NCBI): domain Eukaryota; kingdom Metazoa; phylum Mollusca; class Cephalopoda; order Octopoda; family Octopodidae; genus Octopus; species Octopus sinensis. The sequence goes on along the minus strand of NC_043019.1, from coordinate 28,079,844 downwards.
TAAAAATTACATACCACATGATCTGAATGAATGAAGATCTTGGGACTGAGTAATATCTGATATTTGAGCCTCAATCACTGCAAAGATTGGAAATGTAAAACTTGGAGGAAGTTTTCAGCTTTGAATAAATAAATAAATGAATGTGTGCTGTGTATATGTGCATATATATAATATGTAAATGCTCATATCATGTATATATATATATATATATATATATATATATATATGTATATATATATATATATATATATGTATGTATGTATATTAGTGTATATATATGTATGTATGTATATTAGTGTATATATATGTATGTATGTATATTAGTTATATATAGTATTATGTATATTAGTGTATATATATGTATGTATGTATATTAGTGTATATATATGTATGTATGTATATGTAGTGTATATATGTATGTATGTATATTAGTGTATATATGTATGTATGTATATTAGTGTATATATATATGTATGTATATTAGTGTATATATATATGTATGTATATAAGTATATATATATATATATGTGTGTGTGTGTGTGTATAAGTATATATATATGTGTGTGTGTGTGTGTGTATAAGTATATATATATATATATGTATGTATGTATATAAGTATATGTATGTATGTATGTATATAAGTATATGTATGTATGTATATAAGTATATGTATGTATGTATATAAGTATATATATATATGTATATAAGTATATATACATATGTTGTATATAAGTGGTGTATATATATATATATATATCTATATCTATATAGTATATATATGTATGTATATTATATATACATAGTATGTATAATATATATCTACATATGTATGTATGTGTATATCTATATATATATATATATATCTTGGAATTTTTGTAAGTGCTGGTTGAGAAGAACTCCATACCAAAGACTAAAGACCAATCAATTCCTTTTGAAATTATCAAAACAAAAACAAACCTATAAACATACAAACATCAAATCATGACACTTGATGTGTTCAACACCTACAAATAACAATGCTTTACTATTGCTACTTTACATAAAGCCATATACATATATATATATATATATACACATATATACATATATATGTATGCGCACATACATGTGTGTGTGTGTTTCTAATGTAAAAATGAAGTCAGTTTTTGTTGTTGTTGTTGTCTTTTATTTAGAAACAAGGCTAGTTGTTGGTGTTGCTAATAGTCAAGCCTTGCTTCAGCCAAACCTGTAGAGTGTAGGGCATCAATCAGTTAGACAAATGTGTATCATAAAGGGAGCTAAATTTTTGACGTTTTGGACAGGGACAGATTTATTTGGTCAAGGACAGATGTCATCATATAGAACCTACTTGGTCCTCATTGAACAGACCAATGATAAAAGCTGTTACATCTATCATTACTATGTCTTTTTTTTTCAAATATATTATTAGAATTACATTATTTAACTTGGCGGCGAGCTGGCAGAAACGTTAGCACGCCGGGCGAAATGCGTAGCCGTATTTCGTCTGCCGTTACGTTCTGAGTTCAAATTATGCAGAGGTCGACTTTGCCTTTCATCCTTTCGGGGTCGATAAATGAAGTACCAGTGATGCACTGGGATCGATGTAATCGACTTAATCCCTTTGTCTGTCCTTGTTTGTCCCCTCTGTGTTTAGCCCCTTGTGGGTAGTAAAGAAATATATTTAACTTGTCAAGGTTTTTTTTTAGGTGGGGTGTCTATTTTAATGGTAGAGTGTGATTTCAAGGAAGTTTAACTGAATATATGTTTTGGACACACACATGCAGATGGTTCAAGGCTGCTTGTAGTACTAATGTAAGATGGCTAATGACCATAATCAGTTCAGCTGCTTTACCCTTTTAGTATTCACATTATCCTGTCAAATGTAATACTTATTTATTGATTGTTTTGAATTAACCATGTATTTATCTCATAGCTTTGGGATTCAGATCATGTGATTGCATATTTTTAAAATGACATTTCATGGTAAGTGTGAGAGGCTAGGTCTGGCCAGTTTGAACATAAAACAGGTAGAATATTTTGGCCAGATATGGTCCGTTTAAATGCTAAGGGGTTAATGCCTTCTTTCTCCCTTTCTTTATCCCACCCACCCCTTTACACAGCCTTCGTTCACCATATATATTTATATATATATAGTTTTCAAGGTGCAGGAGAGGCTGTGTGGTAAGTAGCTTGTTTACCAACCACATGGTTCCAGGTTCAGTCCCACTGCGTGGCACCTTGGGCAAGTGTCTTCTACTATAGCCTCGGGCCGACCAAAGCCTTGTGAGTGGATTTGGTAGACGGAAACTGAAAAGAAGCCCGTCATATATATATATATATATATGTGCGTGTGTGTGTTTGTGTGTCTGTGTTTGTCCCCCTAGCATTGCTTGACAACCGATGCTGGTGTGTTTATGTCCCCGTTACTTAGTGGTTCGGCAATAGAGACCAATAGAATAAGTACTGGGCTTACAAAAGAATAAGTCCCGGGGTCGAGTTACTCGATTAAAAGCGGTGCTCCAGCATGGCCGCAGTCAAATGACTGAAACAAGTAAAAGAGTAAATAAAGGGGATTTTTTTTATTAAGTTATGAAGTCTTTTATCAGGATGTTACTAACCTTTTTTGGAAGAAGATTTTTTTCCGATTGTATGAGTACTTTCAATTAACCTTTTCAAACGCATGTGCTCTTAGTTACTGTATGTATATATATATGTGTGTATGTATGTATGTATGTATGACTAAATGAATGAATGAATAACAAGACCAAGAATGCAATCAATCACATCTTTAATTAACGGTTGCACCATTCTTACCTGTGATTGTTTCTCTTGTGCCAACATATTTAAATACAGAACAGAAGGTATAAAATGCCAGTCAGATTAATATATACAAAAATATATGTTAATTCTACTTGAATTTATTGGTATCTGATTGGTTAATATAGTTTACCAAATTTGGTTAACACTGAGAGCCAGTGGCGGCTCGTGTATAGGAAATGTGGAACTGCAACTCCCCTTTATTTCTTCACGATATTATAGATAACATTCAATATAATGAGTCCTTTTTTTCTTTAATTCTTTCTTTATACTTGTACATTATATAATCCTTAAGCTTAATGTTGGTAGCCATCCCTTAGTTTATGAAAAGAATACAAAAGTCCTTGTATGGAACTGTGCACTTCAAAGTTCCAGTAACGTGGTTGTTTGGCTGTTATGTGCATGCTTACATGTCCGAGATAGGAAGCTTCATGCTAGGGAGAGAGATCGTCATGGTTCACGCAGTGCTGGTGAAAGGTAGTGTTTCTTTTTGACTCTGCCTGTGTTGGGCTTTAAAATGTGTTTATATTCTTGAATGTGATAAAGTGTAGAATTAGATTATTATCCTGCTTCCAGAATTTGAAAAATAGGGCAGATTCTCCCACTTTATTTTGTGATTTAGGGGGCGGTCCCACCTTATTTTGTGATTTAGGGGACGGATTTTTTAAAAAAACAAGGGGGAATTTAGTGAACAAATTAAACACACTATCTGGCAGTGGCTAAAATGCAAACTGATCAAGTTTATGTATAAATTTTCTTCTTATACGTTTGTTTCTTTTTACACAATATAAAAACAACAGCTACAAATTTTCTGAAGAGCAGCACCCCCACTAATTTTATCTCTGAGCCACCACTGCTGGGAGCTTTCTAGATATCCACCTGGATTTATTAATCTCTTTTGCTTATTTTATATATATATATATATGTATAGTTACAAAATGGTAATGATAGTTCTATAAATTGTAAGGAAATTAAAAAATTCTATATTGTTTAAATAATGCTAAAGGGACTTCAGGGGTCAGTTTGTGTTGTAAATATATAATATAAATATATATATATATATATATATATATATATATATATACATGTATGTGTATATATATATATATACACATACACGTGTATATTGTTGTAGAATAACACACACACTAGCAGGATAGTCAAAGTCCTATTTATTTGTCCTTTGAGAGTTTTTGACCAGCAGGGTCTCAGATTTGAACCTGGAGTTTTTAAGATTTCATTTAAAACCTTGTCGACTGGTTGATGTTATTCACTTTGCTATTATTTACTTTCCTGTCCAGGTAACAAATTTAAAGAAATCCCCATGTCCCCTTCTATGTTTGATCCCTTGCTATGTTCCTTTTTTATCTGCCTTATTCAGGGGTGAAGGGCACAGTTTTATTGACCTTTGCAAACCCACCAGGTTCAGTGTCCTCAGGAAATAAAAAAAATATTAAGAGATAGGTTGTCTTAATTTACAATAGGAACAGGGAACCCTTTTTTGTGAAGAGGGCCACATGAGACATGGCTCATTATCACATGGGTCACACTATTAAAAAGTTCAAAGTAATTTTCTGTTTGGTGTGCCATTCCGAATGTCCCATGGACCACAAGTTTCCCATGACTAATTTACAAGTTAATGATCTCTGCTAGCTAAATCCATTCAGGGACTAGGTGGTGGTCTTAAACCAGGCAGCTTGTCAGGCTGGATCAGTACACATTAAAAAAGAGGATCAAAGGGCCTTCCTCTGCCATAGGTTCATAAGACCAGTTTCCAGGATTCTGTGGGAAATATATTTCACCTTTGGATGCAGGATTGCTCATTTTTGCCAGCTGAGTATACTGGACCAATGTTAAGGAATGTTTGGCTCAAGAACACAACACATCAGGATGCAGTGTGGAATCATTCAAATTGCAGCTGGATAGATACTTAAGCACCATTAGAGATGAACCCCATCTCCCAGGATATACACAACGAGCACAAACTGACTCAAACTCGCTCCTACACATGTCAAAATTAAACAGAGAATACAACCTGGCAACCACACCAGACTCTGAGGGTGGAGTCTTCGACTTGGCCTGAGCATGGACTCAAACTCAAATGAAATGAAATGAAATGAACATCACCCAGTCCTGGAAACCACAATCTTGAGATCATGAGTGCAACACCCAATTCCCAAGGATTAAGCACTGGTTAGGAAAGAGGGGCAGTACCTGTATCTTCTGTAGTTCATTCTAGACTTTTGAAGATATTGATGTATTTGATTTCTAGGGATTTTCGTTTTTGTGGGAGGGAGGATAAGTGATAAGGTCTGATCATCTCATGACACGGAACTTCATGAAAGGGGTGACAAAAGACTGCAGCAATTTTATTCATTTATTTATTTTTGTTATTAATTTGGTCAGAGGAAGGGGCTGTGCTATTGCTATTGCAACACCCAATTCCCAAGGAAAGGGGCTGTGCTATTGCGTTCAACAGCCAGGGAGCCTCCTGAGTAATTATAAATTTGTAGCTGTAGGAAAAAATATTGGCATTATGAGAATGAAATATAGAGGGCCAAGGTTCTGAGGAAAAGGATTGAGCCCAATGTTTTGGTGCAGGATACAGAAAAAGATGATGGGGATTCATTGCAAGTTGACATCCTACAAAGCAGCAACTGTATGGCAGTCTTCCTACCTTCGCCTCAGTTATCGGAGAAAAGAACGCATGATACAGGACACTGCAGGAGAAGCAAGGATGAAATATTTGGTGATCTCCTCCTCTGGAAACCCATTCATGGACATACAGGTATCGGCAGACCAAGAAGAGCATATTTCAATCAATTTGTTAAATGCATTGGTTGTCAGGGTGAAGATATGAAGACCATTATGGAAAACTGGGTTGTCTGGTGTGAAAGAGTTGCATTAGTCCAGACAAGTCACCCAACAAAATAGACAGCTCGATAAATAAGTAGTAGGAATGTAGATAGATACGTCAATAGTAATCAAGCTGATATCACATTGAAGCTTCGATCCCCAGTTGAAGCTATGTCTCAGTAATGCTCATTAAAACCTATATCACATCAGCCATTTCCCTCTTGCCAAAAATTATAATGAATTTGTGTCTGATTAAAAAAAAAATATCAAAAAGCAATATTAAATGATACAATGCTGAGCAACGAAAAAGCAGTTTATATAATCCTGTGATATAGTTTAAATTATTTTTGACTTATTTCTCTCCAGTCATGCCCTTGGGAGAGACATGAATATTTCAACATCCCATTATACTTGCCTTTTATCTTAAGCAGTCTCTGGTCAAGTCAGAAATCACAATAGCAACCAGATCATCAGGTGCTGTTACACACCACTGATCACTATGCACTTCTGATTCTGTCTTGATTGTGCCATTCTTTTCCATCTTCACCCAAATTGCTTAACTCAGTCATCTTCCAACTGTCATGGAAGCCTTCCAAGTCACCTTTTCCAATCTCTAAGCAACCAGGGGCTATTAATAATCTCACTCAGAAATAACCTGTGTTAACTGTTCATAATCATTACAGCGTGGGACAAAATGCCTTGCAGTTTTGACATTTTGTGTTTTGAGTTCAAATCCCACCAAGGTGAACTTTGTCATTGATCCTTCTCAGAATTGATAAAATGAAATAGCTGTCAAGTATTGGGGTAGTATCAATGCTTAATCAACTAAAACCTCCTCCACCTTCTAAACTGCGCCAATACTAGAAACGATTGTTATTATCGATACTACGCCAGATAAAATGCTTGCTGGCATTTTGTCTATCTTTACATTCTGAGTTCAAATTGTGCCAAGGTCGACTTTGCCTTTCATCGTTTTAAGGTTGATAAATTAAATACCAGTGAAACACTGGGGTCGATGTAAGCAACTAAGGCGGCGAGCTGACAGAAACGTTAGCACGCTGGGCGAAATGCTTAGCAGTATTTCGTCTGTCGCTACGTTCTGAGTTCAAATTCCGCCGAGGTTGACTTTACCTTTCATCCTTTCTGGGTCTATACATTAGGTACCAGTTGCGCACTGGGGTTGATATAATCGACTTAATCCATTTATCTGTCCTTGTTTGTCCCCTGTGTTTATCCCCTTGTGGGTAGTAAAGAAATAGGTAAGCAGCTAGTCCCCTCACCCCAAATTTCAGGCCTTGTGCCTTTAGTAGAAATTATTATTATTAACATTGTCATCTTGCCATACTCTGAGATATAGTATTTGCTTGTATTACATTCCTTCTCCTTCCATCTCATGTCTTCCTTTCATTACGATTAGTAAGGACTCAAGACAGCATACAGGCTGAAACGCTGACTTTTTATATTTTTTGCAGGCATTGCAAGTGCTGTATATATATATATATATATATACCTGAGCCATATGTGCATGTGTCTGACTCGGTTATTGTTCTTTGACACCAAAGACAACTTTGCCCTTTGTTTCTAATAAGACTGACAAAATAAATACTCCCTTCAAAAGCGTATGTATGTATGTATGCATATGTGTGTATATATGCGTTTGTGTGTACATAATATTATTGTGTATACATAATTTATGTATGTCAAAGACGTACAAGCCATTGGCTGTTTAATTGAATTACCAGGTGATACCAAAATCACTCCTGTGATGAATCCATGGATGATGTAAACTCCCAGTAGGTAATAACAGTCAATGAATGCATGTGTGTGTGTGTGTATGTACACATGGCTCTGGTATACTCCTTAATCCAGAAGTAACATTGGTTTGGTTTTTCTCAAAGGCCATTGCCTATTTTCTTTTATATCTATCTACTTACTTAACTTCCTATCTGCTTCTATGCCCATCTGTTTGTCTAAATATTTGTCTGTCTATCTATCTGTCGGTCTAACTATCTATCTTTCTATCTATCTATCTATGTGCTTGTATATATTTATATATACACTCAAACACATAGATTTTGGTTGTAAAAAAAAAGTACTCAATACATGACATGAAGTTTATAGTCATCAGAAGACAGTTACTGATTCACTCTGTTGCTACTCAGTTTTGCATCATATCTTGACAATGAGATAGCATCATAGGACAAATTGAGAAATATTAAGAAACACGTCTCCTTAACACCCAGACATATTCTATCCACTTTCCTATCTTCCCCCACTCCTTACCATTTTCCACAGATTCTAGTTGTTCTCCTTAGTAGATATTTAATTGTTCTCACTGGCTATGGTACCTTTGATTTTATAAACAAAATTACTTGCATCCAAAAACCTCTGCGGGTTGTGGATTTGTTATCAAGCTTATAGACTCCAACTGTTTACCATTAACTAATCAGAGCCTCGTTAGCTTCTTACCCCATGGTAGACATTGTTCAGAAGCAGTGGATCGTTTAGCTACTGTATAAAAAGCTAACAGGGGCAGATACACTGTAGAGTGCCCTAATCCTTATTTCTTCTGACCTACCCTTTTCAACCGTGTCGATATTAACCCTTTAGCATTCAGATTACTCTGTCAAAGGTATTGCTTATTTATTCACATTGTTTTCAGTTAATCATGTATTATCTTGTCGATGCATAGCTCAGTATTTAGTGAGAAGGGCTCACAATCATGAGGTAGTGAGTTTGGTTCCTGGACTGGGCTGGTTCTGTGTTGTATTTTTGAGCAAGGCACATTATTCCACATTCACTCAGTTGTAGAAATAAGTTACGACATCACTGACATAGAGAGGGGAGGTTGGTATAAACGGGCAACTGCTGTCTTCCATAAACAACCTTGCCCAGACTTGTGTCTCAGAAGGTAACTTTTTAGGATCAATCCCATGAGCATTCATGACTGAAGGGAGTCTTTATCTGGTAGCTTCAAGATTTTGATGATATGATTGTATATTTTTAGAATGACATTGCAGGACAGGTGTGAGAGATGGGACCTGGCTGATTGGAGCATAAAACAGAATATTTGGGCTAGATATGGCCAGTTTAAATGCTAAAGAGTTAAATACTTTAAACTCTCATGTGTTGTTGATAGTAGGTTCTGTGACAGCCAGTGTTCAATGTAGTAGAATAGCCTTACTATGTCTTTCTCTTGCAGCATAGAAACAATAAGTGGTGTTACTTGGGTGTGCAGTCTACTGCAGTATCTGTAGTCTACACTGTGAAATTTCTGATCTGGGTTAGGATTAAGAGTTAAAGTTTAGGGTCAGAATTAGGTTTAGGATAAGGATTAGGGTTAGGTTTAGACTGTGTGTTTGATGGCCAGGTAGACTACATGTTAAATGGGAAGGTAAGCTGCAGGTTAAATTGACAACAAATAAGACACATTACTGACTGCTAAAGAAAACATCCATCAAATTTACTATGCTGCCACTGTTTACAATAGTAAGCAATATTTACAGCCAGGAAATTATAGCCATTAAACATCAACTGTGTTATATTACAAACACAATACATTATACATAACTGGTTATAAACTGTCAACCTGATTGACTTAGTTGTCTTTGAAAAAATTGGTAGGACAGTGGACTAAATACTTTCTAGAGTTTAGTTTTGGCCTGTTATGTTCTGAGTTCAAATCCTGCCATGGTCAGCTTTGCCTGGAATTGATAAAAGGGGTTGCAACAGTCGTTACATGATCAGCAAATAATCACAAAACTCAGAATAGAAACAGAGAGTAATTGCAGTTCTATCATAAATACTTATACTCTTACTTTGGTATTGAGTACATTACTCTTGTCTTTTTAAATTTAAGTATGTGTGTATATAAGTGTATATATATATGTGCATGTATGCATGTATGTATGCCTTTGACTGTCTGTGTGTACATATATAAGGTGTTGAAATTGTGATGAAATTTAGTCAATAACTGATGAGGGGTGATAGTGTCCATTGCATGTTTCTCTCTGTTTTCCATATGTTCCTTTGTCATCCTCCTGTACCATATTTTATTATTATTATTATTACAATATATGTATACATATATATATATATATATATATATATATATATGTGTGTGTGTGTGTGTGTAAGTAAACTTATAACTCCTATTATATAGCCATGAAGGAAATTGTATATTTCATTGTCATTTTTATATGCAGACACACACTCACACAATCACACACACACATACACACCCTATGTTTATATAAACCTATTATATTAAGGCCACAAATGGCACAATCCTATTTGGGTCTGTTTATTAAAAAAAAAAACGACACAGATCTTCATGTTGTTGTTGTTGCTGTATGGCTGTATTCCGTTGCACAAAGTCGACAGAATGAGACAAAATGACCGAGAAATTTCTGAACAGCTTCCAAAATTGAACCTGTTCCTTCTTTGTTCAGAAACCCCACCACATGTTATTTCTTGTTGTTGTCGTTGTTGTTGTTTATGCTAAATCATTCAGAAATTTACCGGAAGCGAAAACTTATAAACGAATAAAAAGTGAGAAAGGATCAAGAAATTTTAAAGTAATAGCAATAATAATAATAATAATAATAATAATAATAATAATATGAAAACAATTATGGAAAAATAAGTTTTATGAAACAAAATATGAAAAAATTTAAAATAATATGAAAATCATCATTAAAAAAAACATAAAATAGCACACTAGAAAATAATGCTTAGCTACAGTTTGTCCATCTTTTATGTTCTGAGTTCAAATCCCACCGAGATCAGTGTTGCTTTTCATCCTTTTTGGGTTGACAAAAGTACCTAGAGCTCCGGGGTCGATGTAATTGTCTTGCCCTTTCCCAAAAAATTTCAGGCCTTGTGCTTATAGTAGAAAAGATTATTATTATTATTATTATTATTATTATTATTATTATTATTTCTTTTTCTTTTTTTTTTTTTACATTGTTATTGATTTGTTTTATATTAACTGTTCCAAGTTTCACCCAGAGACCTCAGCAGTAAGATGGAGATTTTACTATGGGTGTCCTTTATGATTTACAAGGATATATTGCCGGAAAAGGAGACCAAATTCTGAGAAATAAGTTTCTGTTAAATTTCTAACATTTCATCGTTGAAAAAATTTTAAGAGAATCAGGTATATTCTAAGGTTAACAGTGTTTTTCTTAGGATGTTGGTTAAAGTAGCTGTTGGACAAAGAAGCCGTTCAATAAAATAACTGCTGGATAATATAGCCTCTGGGTATAATAGTTACTGGATAAACTGCCTGCTTAATAAAATAGCTGTTGGATAAAGTGACTTTGATACAGTAACTGCTGGGTAAAGTATGTTGGATAAAGTAACTGTTGCTAGTGGTAAGTAGCTTGCTTACCAACCACATGGTTCCGGGTTCAGTCCCACTGCGTGGCACCTTGGGCAAGTGTCTTCTACTATAGCCTCGGGCCGACCAAAGCCTTGTGAGTGGATTTGGTAGACGGAAACTGAAAGAAGCCCATCGTATATATGTATGTATATATATATGTATGTGTGTGTGTTTGTGTGTCTGTGTTTATCCCCCCAACATTGTTTGACAACCGATGCTGGTGTGTTTATGTCCCCGTTACTTAGCGGTTCGGCAAAAGAGACCGATAGAATAAGTACTGGGCTTACAAAGAATAAGTCCCGGGGTCGAGTTGCTCGACTAAAGGCGGTGCTCCAGCATGGCCGCAGTCAACTGACTGAAACAAGTAAAAGAGTAAAAGAGAGAGTATAAGAGCACTGAATCAAGGAGAAGCACTCCTTCACATTGATGGCAGTCTGATTGCTTAGGGACTGTTGTATAAGGCCTGATCAATACCGATCAAACAAGGACCAGTGAACAAAACTGTTACAGTTATAATCATCTTATAGTTTTGTTTTGCTTTTTTTTTTTTTGTTCAGGCATTGTATATCAAGGACTATATTATGCAATGTTTCCTTACCCTTTAAAGATAGTCAGTTGAGATTTGGCTGCTATTTCTAGCAGGTCAAGAGATTTTCTAAGATGGTGGACCTATAAATGTTCTGTACAGTAAGGAATGGTTTTTCAAAAAAAAAAACCCATTTAATGGGATTAGAAAGGCTGTCAGGCTTGAGTGACTGACAAAATGTTTGCAGTGTTTCTTCATAGTCATCATCATCATCATCATTTAACATCCACTTTTCCATGCTTTCATGGGTTGGTCAGAATTTAACAAGGCAGATTTTCTACAGCCAGATGCCCTTCCTGTTGCCAACCCTTACTTATTTCCATGGCCAGACATATTGCAGAATACTGGAAGTGAATGAATCACATAATATCAAAACAAGGACAAACATGTATGTATATATCATCATCATGATATATATGTGTGTGTGTGTATAAAAATATAAAAAATAAAACACCTTTTATCAATTCAATAATGAAAATTTAAATTATACTATTTAGAAAAATTACATATTATAGAAAGATTAAATACAAGACAAAATTTATATATATATATTATATTTTGTGAAATTTGATTTAGTATTTCTAAATTGAATTTTTCCCTGTAAGTTTGGAATAATATTCCCTTATATTATTATTATATATATGCACACATACATGTGTGTCCTTGTCTTGACATTGTGTGGATTCATTCACTTCCAGTATTCTGCAATAATATATATATCAAGGGTTGAACAGAAACAGCACAAAGAGAAAAAGATGAAAGCAGAGCAAATGGAAAACTAGACGAAACCTTAATGGATGGGAAATTTAAACAAAAACACTATACACGGAATATTAGCAGCTGAGTTTTCTTTGTCAGTCAAAGACTCAAAATATAGTGGTTTCATGCTGTTACCATTGAGATCACTATTTTGGAGGTACCAAATACATGCATACATATATAATAATAATATAATTAATAGTAGAGAATATAAAATTCCAAACATACAGGGAAAAATTCAATTTAGCAATACTAAATCAAATTTCACAAAATATAATATATGTAAATAATTAAAAGATAAAACCTCTTTTAAGTAATTCAATTAATAGTGAAAGATATCAATAATAAATCATATAGAAAGATTTTAAATATATTTTAATAAACATTATTCTAAAAATCACAAAATTAAATAAAGATCATCATCATCATCATCATTGTTTAACATCCACTTTCCATGCTAGCATGGGTTTGACGAATGACTGAGGGCTGGCGAACTAGATGGCTGCACCAAGCTTCAATCTTGATCTGGCAGAGTTTCTACAGCTGGATGCCCTTCCTAACGCCAACCACTCCGAGAGTGTAGCGGGTGCTTTTACATGCCACCGGCATGGGGCCAGTCAGGCGGTACTGGCAACGACCTTGCTCAAATCTTTTACACATGCCACTGGCACAGGTGCCAGTAAGGCAATGCTGGTAACGATCACGCTTGAATGGTGTCTTTTATGTACCACCCGCACGGAGGCTACATAGCTGCTCTGGCAATAATCACGCTCGGATGGTGCTCTTATACCCTACTAGCATGGGGCTCGAGTGCCAGTAAGGCGACGCTGGTAACAATCATGCTCAAATGGTGCCTTTTAAGTGCCACTGGCACTGAAGCCGGTTAGCCGCTCTGTCAATGATCACACTAATAATAATAATAATAATTGATGAAGGAAACAGAAGATAGATTTGGCACTAGTCTTTAATCAGTATGACGATTGTTTCGACTCATCCTGCATCTGTCCATTATGGGTAGAATTTTATGCATCTAATTGTCTTGCATCAGTCTGTGCAATTTGTGTCACAGCAGGTACATGCATAAAAAAGGGGATGTTCCATTAGATATACTGAGATATCCTAGGCATTTTGTTCAAGCCTGCTGTATTTTGGTTATGACAGGCCAATAGTTGTCCATGGGAATATAACGTAGAAGTTAAAGGGATGAAATATAAAGAATACAACTTAACAAAGAAAGAAGGCAAGCAGGCAGAATCGTTAATGCTCCATGACATTTATTCCGATTCACTATGTTCTGAGTTCAAATTCTGCCTTTCATCCTTTCAGGGTCAATGAAATAAGTAGCAGTTGTGCACTGAAGTCAACATAATCTACTAGACCTCTCCCCTAAAAAATTTCAGGCCTTTCACCTATAGCAGAAAGGATATATACATACATGTATAACTGGTTTCTTACTGTTTCCATCTAATAAATCCACTCACAAGTCTTTAGTTGATCTGGGACTAAAGAAGAAAACATTTTCCTAAGGTGCCATGCAGTGGGACTGAACCTGAAACTATATGGTTGGGCAGCAAACTTCTTACCACACAGCCACACACATACCTAGTCCTTATGTTTAAATCTCAAGTTAGACTTTTATCCTTCTGGGGTTGATACAACAATGCACCAGTCATAATATCAGAACCAGCTTAATATTCTTTGAAAGGATTTTAACCCTTTAGTGTTCAGATTATTCTATCAAACATAATGCCTATTGATTCCCATTGATTTGTATTAATCATGCATTATCTCATATCTTCAAGATCTTGATGGTGTAATTACTTAACGTAGAATAACATTGTAGGGTAGGTGTGAGAGCCTGGATCTGGTCAGTTTGAACATAAAACAGATTAGCTATTTTGGCCGGATATGGCCGGTTTAAATACTAAAGGGTTAAACATGTTTGGAATTTATAATGGAAAATTACACACTTGTCATGGGTGTTGTGGTCATTGTGGTAATCATGATAGCAGCTGGTGAATGAAAATGGGTTTCTAGAGCTGTTTGTAGAAGGAACTAACAACACTTATGAACACTCAACAGAAGCTTATTATTTACTGCACATAACGTTTTCTGTGTTGGTCTTTGAATGAAGAATACAAACAAAAATTTACACACCAGGATAGACACACTGCTTGGATCTACGACAATTTAATGGATATAGCAATCACGGCTGGCCTGTCACAACTGGAAAATATTTGCACTTTATTCATGACAATAAAACTTGTGCCTTCTATCTGCCAACAGCTGGTGATGAAAATGAGTCTGGAGACATTGAGCAGCAGTCTCAAAGTGGGGGCGCAATGGTTAGGGCAGCGAACTCGCGGTCGAAGGATCGCGGTTTCGATTCCCAGACCAAGCGTTGTGTGTGATTATTGAGCGAAAACACCTAAAGCTCCACAAGGCTCCGGCAGGGGGTGGTGGCAACCCCTGTTATACTCTTTTGCTCCAACTTTCTCTCACTCTTCCTTCCTGTATCTTGTCCCCGACTTCCTACGCAACCACTGAGCCTGGATGCGCATTCATCCATCCGTTGATGCTCTCAGTGTCGGGGGTGGGGGTTGACCTGCTTTCTCTTCTGCAGGTCTTATGAATAGCAAAGGACCACATTTCGGACTTCTCCCACTGGGATGAAGACCACTTCACTCAACAGCAACAGCAGCAGTCTCAACATTCAAGTCCAGGACATTTACCACCCCTGAGGACAACAGATGATGATTTAAAACTTCTTAATATATTGGATAGAGGGTAATTAACCAAGATGGGCAATTGTCGCCAGGGGCAATTTGTCCTAGTGGGGGTAATTGTCCTGATACACAACATTCTGGGGTTACTAGTAAAAGACAACTTTTATATAGGGCCCAATAAGAAAGTTCTAGAAAGTTAAATCATGTGATGGCTTGATGCTGATTGGCTAGTTAATAGGCCAATTATGTAAAACTACTATGGCTTGTTTACGATGTCTACTCAGTGACCCAGCGATTCGATTTCGAATTCACTACACACTTTTAAGGCTGATGCGAAATTGTTACTTTTAAGGATGGGGGAATGACAGAATTATCAGGGCACTGGAAAAAATGCCCTAATGCTATTTGTTTGCAGTGTTCTGAGTTCAAAATCCTAGTCACTCATTTTTGGGTGTTTGCAAACACAACTGAATAGATTTTCACCAAATTTGGCAGAAAGACTCATTGGGTGAGTGGATCGAACTCATTATTTTGGTTAGATTAACTTCAAAGTTAATGGTTTTCTTTGTTACAAATGCATAAAGGATAAGCAGGGGAAATAACTCTTGTTGTCGTTCTCTGTAGGGTATCAGCGGTCGTATCGTTCCATATTTTCGAGAAACTGAGCGGTTGTGGTAAATATGTAGATGCGCGGACTGCAGAGCGATTTAATATAGACCATGTGGTCTTTGCAAAACACTCTGACAATTGAGCTCAAATGCTGGGATTTCATTGGTTAAAATTCGAAGAATTAAACTACGTTAAACTTACAAATTACAATTTTGTTTACATAATGTTTTCTTTTGACACATTCTTCCAGTATACGAAGTTTCAAATTGTTTAGTTTACTAGAAAATTCCGTCCATCAAAAAGATCCAACGAAATGGATCTTCTGTACGATCTGGTACTGACACCAGCCGCTGTAATTCCGTTTATTCTTATAGTAATTCTTTACAAGATAAAAATTAAATTTCACTTTGACAGAAAACTGGGATTTTTAATGTCTTTAATGGAGTAATTACAGCCAAAGGTGAAACCACATGAGGATAGAGACATTTAATCGATTCACCGAAAGATAACTGCTGGCACCGGATGTAAAAAAAGACTTGATTCGGCTGCGCATGTGTGGAAGCATACATCTACTTCCGAATCGTAGATCATGGCTTTCGATTTAATGATAAAAGGTAACTTTTTAACTCTGTTTCTCTTCGTTAACTCATATATACAAATATACTCACTGTCATATATATACATATATACACCTATGCGTACAATAAATTATGTCGTCTTAGATGTTAACGCCTGCATATATGCAGATAAACATACATATATGCAGACACATAAACACCCGCAAAAACATCTTAAAAGTAAACAGACGTCGTCAGTTTTGAAAGATTTATTATTTCTAGGAACAAAATAATATCTTTATTTTATTTTTATTGGCTAAACTGGCAAAATGACCATTCCTCAATACAAAAATAATATCATTTGATGCATTTAAATACTTAATCCCGCCGCATTTAGTAGACTTGTTTTGTGCATAATGTATTAACAAGTTTGAAGCATCGAGTTGTGTCCGCGCAAATAGAACAACATAATCCGTCCTTTCATCTTCTCTGCCCACTATTTCTGGGAGAGTCAACAGTTTATTAATCCATCCATCATCTCCGCCCACTATTTCCGGGATTGTCAAAGGTTTATTCATCCATCCATCACGTCCGCCCACTATTTCCGCGAGCTTAGGTTCGTTCTTTCCATATCGGGCATCTATCATCTCCGCCCCCTATTTCTTGGAGGGTCAATTGTTTATTAATCCATCCATCACATCCGCCCACTATTTCCACGAGGGTCAAGAGTTTATTCATCTATCATCTCCGTCCGCTATTTCTTGGAGGGTCAATTGTTTATTAATCCATCCGTCTATCCATCATCTCCACCCACTACTTCTGCTGAGATGGTCGTCGGGGTAGAGTCCTCAGGTCTTCCTTAGGATCATATCTAAAGCAACCGTCATTAGACTTTCCAGCTGGATTCCCCAAGCTGAGACTATGGATATTATCCATAGACTACTTTCCATTCTTAGGTCTGCTCCTTATCGCTCCTATCAGTTGGCTCAGCTTGAAGAAACCGTCTTGCAATTGTTTCTTGCCACATTCTAATTACATGTCCGTCATACCCGTGCCGTGACCTCTCAATCCAGAGAAATAGGAGCTCAAGCTGTAGAGACACTGTGATCTCCGAGCTATAAACCCTGTCGAATAATATTCCAGACAACTTTTATTCCCCTTCAACTAGAGGAGATGGTGTATTATGCAACGAATAAGATATTTTCTTGTTTCTATTTTCAAGACTTGAGTGAAATTCAAAGCCGACTCTATGACCACCGTCCAGTCCTACAAGGAGATGTATTATATTTCTTCAAAGAATTTGAGGTTGGTTAGTTTTTCTCTCCGTTTGTTGTTGTTGTTATTATTATTATTATCGAGGCAGTTAGCACGCCGAATAAAATGCTTAACAGTATTTCACTTTTCTTCCTGAGTTCAAATTCCGCCAAGGTCAACTTTGCCTTTCATCCTTCTGGGGTCGATAAATTAAGTACCAGTGAAACACTGAGGTCGATGTAATCGACAAGCCCTCCTTCCTCCAAAGGTCAGGCTTTGTGCCTTCAGTAGAAAGGATTATTATTATTATTATTACTACTACTAAGGTGACGAGCTGGCAGAATCGTTAGCATGCCGGGCAAAATGCTTAACAACATTTCGTCTGTCTTTACTTACTGAGTCCAAATCCCGCCGAGGTCGACTTTGCCTTTCATCCTTTCAGGATCGATAAATTAAGTACCAGTTGAACACAGAGGTCAATTTAATCGACTATACCCCTCCCCCGAATTTCAGGCCTGGTGTCTATAGTAGAAAGGGTTATCATTATTATAGCTAAGGCCCCCACAGAAAACACATAACTCTGCATTCTACACAGATTGGCTCTTACTTTAAGGGAGTGTTGGTTAGCAGTTGTGATGGCAGGCATAAAAACATATAAAAGAAAAAGGAAATTATTTTTTCAATAAGTAAACCATCCCAACTACATCAACAGATTTACTTCTGCCACATTTCTAGCTAATATATCTTACTTTGAAGGTGGTGAGCTGACAGAATTGTCCATCTTGACATTCTAAGTTCAAATTCCACCAGGGTCGACTTTGCTTTTCATCCTTTCAAGGTTGATAAATTAAGTACCAGTGAAACACTGGGGTCGATAGAATCAACTAGTCCCCTGCTCCCAAATTTCAGGCCTTGTGCCTATAGTAGAAAGGATTATTATTATTATCATCAAGGCAAGCTGGCAGAATCATTAGCACACCAGACAAAATGCTTAGTGACATTTTGTGCATCTTTACAATCTGAGTTCAAATTCTGCTAAGGTTGACTTTGCCTTTCATCCTTTTGGAATCAATGAATAAGTACCAGTTGCAGACTAGGGTCCATCTAATCAACTTAACCACTTCCTCCAAATTTCAGGCCTTGTGCATCATCATTGTCGTTGTCATCGTTGTTTAACATCCGCTTTCCATGCTGGCATGGATTGGACGGTTTGACTGAGGGCTGGCAAACCAGGAAGCTGTACCAGGCTCCAATCTGCCTACAGTAGAAAAGATTATTACTATCATTATTCAGGCAACAAGCTGACAGAATCATTAGCATGTTAAACAAAATGTTTAGTGGTATTTTATTTTTGATTCATTACATTCTGAGTTCAAATCCAACGAGATACATAGGGGTGTGAGTGGTGGGTCATGACATGGGACAGGAGAGGGTGTTGAGAATGTTAGTAGATATATGAGCTGATAGGATGGAGTATGGTAGAGGAGAGATCTGAAGGTACAGGGAGAATCTTGAGGGATTACAGCCAGCCGAGTAAGTACCATAGATAGAGGAGTGATAAGGGGGCTGGGTGTTAGGAGAATGAGGTGTAAGGGAATGCCTGATGAGGCAGAGTGGGTTACAAATCTACACAGATACATACATGACAACTGTGTAAAGAGGTACCCATCTCTAAATGTGAGGTAGACCCAAGAAGGCATGGGACGAAGTGGTAAAGTATGACTGTCAAAACGTTGGGCCTCACGGAGGTAATGACAAGTGACTGAGGCCTTTGGCGATATGCTGCGCTTGAGAAGACTCATCAAGCCAAGGGAAATCATAGTTGTGGCCAATGCTGAGGTCATGTAACTGGCACACAAAAGCTCCTGAGCTGATAACATGTAAAAAGCACCCATTACACTCTTGGAGTGGTTGGCATTGGGAAGGGCATCCAGCTGTAGAAACTATGCCAAATAAGACTGGAACCTGGTGCAGCTCTACCAGTCAAACCATCTTACCCATACCAGCATGGAAAGCAGATGCTAAATGATGATGATGATGAGTGGATGATGAAAAGTTCCCGGCTTTAGGGCTATTGCAAAAGGTCTAGCTGGAGGTCAAACCTTCTGAGTTCTTTTACAGAGCTTAGAAAAAATGAAGGACAACTGCAATAAGTATGTGAATCTGAGAGCAGAATATCACTTTGACTGACCAGTCTGTCGGGCATCCATTTGACACCGCTGGTCACAGCACGCTGTCCACTCCTCTCTGGATCGTGTCTTTCTCAACCACGTGATCCCAATTGCCCTCCTGAAATCGTAACTCCACCGTTGTGGAGGCCTTCCAAATGGTCGTTTCCGCTCGTGCGGGTACCACTTGACAACGGAACATATTATATAAAATCATAACGATTCTCTTCTATTTTCTTTTCCTCAAAGCCAGGAATTTTTCAGTACCCCCTCAAATGTACATGTAGATGGAGAGAGAGAAAGAGATCAGCATTTAATCAAAGTGAATCAATATTATATATATGTGTTTTTTTTTGTTTTTCTTTTCTTCAAAGGAAAAGAGAGGTCATCGGGACTTTACAACTCTTCAGAAATGTAATGAAGAAGTGTCGTTGATGCAAGATCTATACCTACCTGGTTGTCTACAGCAAGCTGAAATCTGCCTCACAGATATTGCTAGCAAGAGTAAGTCAAAAAGTCTTCAGATATTTGCAGAGTTTTGTTGTTGACATGTATCAAAGCTGAGTCTGTTGCTGAATTAACTGCACCAAACTGCTCTAAAGTGGTGGTCATTAGGAAGGGCATCCAGCCATAGAAACCATGTCAAATCAGAAAGCTGAGCTTGGCACAGTCTTATAGATTGCCCACTCCTGTCAAACCATCAAAATGATGATGACAGTGAGGATTCAATTTGAACATTTGTAGCTGGAAGGGAACTAAATGGTTGCAGATGAAGAGAGGAACAATTGAGAAATGTTTAGGATCTGCACTCTGAGACCCAGATGATGAGAGAGAAAGAGTTGTATGTTGGTATGCAGTTTCAGAAGTGCAGTGGTAAAATAAGCAGAGACAGGACACAGTACATCTGTTAGCCAGTGGTTGTATCGTGCTCACAAGCTGATCACATTGGACATTGATTTGTATGTGCAGTAACAGCAGCAGTGGTGTACTGGGGTGGATCTTATATGAACTCTGTGAAGGGTCACCAATTGATCAGTCCCGAGTGTTGCTAATTTTACTTTCAATCAATATTAATTCAAAACTAATTAGTACCAGTAACATAGATTAATTAAATCATACAATTAACATTTCCTCTCCTGCACCAACCGATGTTTTGTAACAAAGGAAAAATATTTTTGAAGATTTTTTTTTATCTCTCTCTTGTTTCATTCATTGGACTGTGGTCATGCTGGGGCACCACCCTGAAGGGCTTAAATGAACAAACTTACCCCAGTACTTACTCTTCTTAAGCCCCATATTTATTCTGTCAGTCTTTTTTGCCAAACTTCCAATTTACAGGGATGCAAACATACCAACACTGGCTGTGAAGCAGTTGAGTGGGAGAAACATAGACGCATGCTCACATGCATGCAATGGGCTTCTTTCAGTTTCCAGCTACCAAATCCACATACAAAGCTTTGGTTAGTCTGGGGCTATAGTTGAAGACACTTACCCAAGGTGCTCCACAGTGGGACTGAACTCAAGTCCACATAGTTGGGAAGTAAGCTTCTTACCCACACAGCCACAGTCAACAGTACGGACCAAACACCAGTAATTTTACTTATTTCTTTTATCATTTTCAAAACTAATTGAAACAAAGACAATGTATTTCATCAGAAACATGGCAACAAAAAGAGTTGAGTCAGCTGACATTTCAAATGACAGAAATGATCAAAGCTGTCAGAATTGATTGGAATTGAACAGTTGGTCCAACTGACCACAACCGGCAGCTCCAATTAATACAACTGACCCGATGGTCCAACTGTTTTCTTTGTTTAAATCTTGTCTTGACAAAATGTTGTTGTCCTAAGTCCACTGTTTTCTTCTAAATATTATTGCAGCCAATACAGCTACTCAAATCTGTGACAGAATTTGCAGCAAGAAACACCCAGAGGTAAAATGTCATTTCTGAATTGTTGTGATCCTACTTCAGAAGATAGTGTGAACACGGCGTCATCTCTTAGTAAAACTCTTATTTTCAACTAACTTATCCCTTGTATTTAGTACAATACCAGATCTCTTATCTGACTTCCAGTAATTCTGTCCAGTGTACTGTACTCTGTATTAAATGAACAGATCCTTGTTTTTGAAGTTAATTTGCAAAGTGTGTTTAAAATAGTTTTGTTCTTTACTTTCTTTTTTAAAGTGGATTGATAAAGATTAAACATTCTATCTTAGAATTGTATAAATTTGTATCTGTATCTGTTAAATAAAATCATGTTCTTTATTTTTCTTCATCTAATTTACATCCTATAAACATTGTACTGTATACATGGTATAGTATGATATACTTTAAGAGTTTTAAGAGGATTAATAAATATCAAACAGACCCTTCTTTAGAAGTTTACTAATTTGAATCTGTTAAACACAATTTTGTTCTTTACTTCTCATAGTTTATTTTATATTTTAAAGTATATATTTAGGTTGCTCCAGAAAACTGGAAAATCTAGGAATTTGGGACACTTCTGGTTCCAAAATTCTCAGTCTGGACATGTAATAAAATTAATCAACAGCCTGCTGTCACATCTAATAGGTGCACTGACTCTTGAGTGAATCCTTTAGTGGTGACCCAATGATCTATTACAAGATATTGTGATTTCATTATTGGTTCTTGAAGAAACAGTGGAGCACTGTCGAAAATCACCTTGCAGAGTCTAACTGTGTTTTTGCCTTCAGTCCCTTTGAGGACTGACCATACCTTCAAGAATTTATAAATACTAGTCAAATACTGGGGGCTGATTAAATTAAATACTTCACTCTCTCGAAATTTATAGCTTTCTGCCTATGTTAAAGAGATGGTAGAACACAGGAAATACTGATGGGAACTCTGTTACTCTTTTACTTGTTTCAGTCATTTGACTGTGGCCATGCTGGAGCACCGCCTTTAGTCGAGCAAATTGATCCCGGGACTTATTCTTTGTAAGCCCTGTACTTATTCTATCGGTCTCTTTTGCCGAACCGCTAAGTGACGGGGACGTAAACACACCAGCATCGGTTGTCAAGCAATGCTAGGGGAACAAACACAGATACATATATATATGACAGGCTTCTTTCAGTTTCCGTCTACCAAATCCACTCACAAGGCATTGGTTGGCCCGGGGCTATAGCAGAAGACACTTGCCCAAGATGCCACGCAGTGGGACTGAACCCAGAACCATGTGGTTGGTTAGCAAGCTACTTACCACACAGCCACTCCTGCGCCTATATACTACTGTATATTCTGACATAAAAGTCAATGTAGTATGTTGTGTAAGCATTCAAACATCATCCGTCTTTCCAAATCCTGCTGCATTTCACATGGAATTTTTGATCCTCCAAAGCCATCTTGCTGTATAAGTCAACTTACTTTTTGGAGGCAGTAAATTTTGTCCTGAAAACTTTGACTTCTATGTTGGAAAATATGGTTATGTTTTAAGTTGAAACTTGGCCAAGAATTGACTCTGGCTTGTTCTGGCAATTCAATAATTATCAGGAAGGATCTACTCAACTGTATCTTTCTCTCAAAATCAGTGACCATGAACAGAACTTGTTGTGCTCTTCTTTCTTTTGAATCCCACCATTATCTTTTAATGTCAGTTTTCCATGCTGGCATGGGTTGGACAGTTTGACAGGAACTGGCAAGCTAGAAGGCTGCACTGGACTCCAGTCTATTTCAGCATGGTTTCTACAGCTGGATGCTCTTCATAACACCAACCACTTTACAGAGTGTACTGGGAGCATTTTATGTGGCACCGGTTACATGGTATCATCCCCAGAGCTCAATTTAGACAAGATGACACCAAATATATGTAGCGCAATCTCTTACTAGTTCACCACCTAATTACCAAATATAGTTGTAAATCTCTCTATATTTCAAATTAACAAAAACAATAAAAATATTCCTTAATTCTTTTTCTTATTCCAATGGGAAAACAAACTGTCCCACATATTGGTGTCATCTTTCTTTTTGAGTGTGTGTGGTATGTTTAACTCTTTTAGCATTTAAACAAGCCATATCCAACCTAAATATTCTACTTATTTTATGTTCAAACTGGCCAGATCTTGCCTCTCAAACCCAACCTACAATGTCATTTTAAAAATACACAATCACATCATTGAAGTCTCAAAGCTATGAGATAATACACGATCAATTCAAAACAATATCAGTAAATAAATATTACAATTGACAGAGTAATCTGAATGTTAATGGGTTTAATGTACAGTTGAGACAAATGTACCAGAGGGCTTCAGTTCTGCCACCACACATCTACATAAACATACATCACTGCCCCAACAAGAGAACCTGTGTGCCATTTGCTTTATCCTGCTAGAAATAACAGCCAAATCACTTTTCAAATCACACCACTATTGTCTTAAAGGATATACTTATAGAAGATACTCTTAGATATACTATATTAATAAGGAAAAAAAAACAGGAAGGTCATGACTGGAAAGGTTTTGTTTATAGATCTGCTAAACAACATTATCACTAAATCTTTTTTGTGTTCCACACTGATTTGTGTAACACACTGATTTGTGTAACTTCTTTCTTTCTATCTTTTAACAGACAGACTACCTTGACGAATGCCGTCAACAGCGGTCAAAAGAATGGACGGACTTTATGACGGAACAATGTAAAAGAAGTGCTGAAGTCGACCAAATGTTTGAGACTGAACTGAGCAAAATAAAATCTGCCCTTAGGTAAATTGCTAACTCCAAAACCATGTAAAAGAACAATTTTCAGAAATATACACTGGTCATATGGTGGGACCAAATACTTCAAACTGAAGTCTGCCCCCTTAACCCCACCCTCCCAATTTTACCCCAGAGAAAATTAATCACCCCCACCTTCCCACATTGTTATTTATACTGTTCCAAGTTTGTTAAAAATTGATGTTTATAAAAATTGTTCTTGATTTAAGTTTCTCTTTGTTGTTCTTGATAAAGATAGTGGATTGGCCGACTCATTAGAGCATTGGACATAATGCTTTGTATATTTCTTCTGCCTATGGTCTGAGTTCAAGTCCTGCCAAGGTCAACTTTGACTCTTGTCCCTTCAATGTCGATAAAATACCAGTTAAGTATTTGGGTCAATTTAATTGACAAACTTCCAGAACTTGTGCTTGTGCCTTAAGTAGAAACAACTTAGAAATAAAGACCCCCTTCGGTCATGAATGACCATGGGATTGCACCTAGAAAGTTACCCTCCTAGACACAAGTCCGGGCAAGGTTGTTTTATGGAAGACCAGCAGTCGCCCATGCATACCAGCCTCCCCTCTCCACGCCACCAGTGTTATCCAAGGGAAAGACAAAGGTCGATACAGCTTGGCACCAGTGACGTTGCAACTCATTTCTACAGCTGAGTGAACTGGAGCAACGTGAAATAAAGTGCCTTGCTCAAGAACACAACACGCAGCCCGGTCCGGGATTCGAGCTCACAACCTCACGATCGTAAGCTCGACGCTCTAACCACTGAGCCATGCGCCTTCACTTAGAAATAATTGCTATATAATTTGTAGGACATCAGATCAAAAGTTACAGCCTAGAGTTCAAATCTGATTATTGATGTTACGCTAACTCTTTCTTTACTGTATTTATTTTATGTATTTCTTTTTTTAATCCTTTAGCAATAAAACTGGCCATATCCAGACCAAATAGTCCGTCTATTCCATGTTCAAACTTGTCAGATCCAGTTTCTCAAACCTACTCTACAATATCCTTCGAAAACTAAACAATCACATCGAAATCTTGAAGCTACAAGTTAATGCAAGATTAATTCAAAAACTAGCATACACTTGGAAGAGTAAACCATTCTTAGGAATTCTTTGAAAATAAAACAAAGTTAGGCATAAACAGTATTATTATTATTATTTATTGTTTAAGGGTTAAAAACAATGGGGAAGTGGCCAAAATATTGAAAAAAAAGACAAGATAAAAATAATCAAAAAAAAAATGCATTGATTACTTAAAGACAACAGTATGAAGCATGGCACCTAAGCACTGGACAATATTTTTGGTCATAAGGACATCTACATGTTCTTCTAGATGGCGCTTGGGATCCTGCAATGAAATAGAAACTTGGTAAACCATTGAAGATGATAATGAACTTTGGTACTGGATGAGAATAAGAGAAAGTGGGTGGAGACTGTGGGGTTGGAAACAATTAAGGGGGTAGCTGGAGTCGGAGTGGAAGTTTTTTGTTTCAACTCCACAGCCCTGGTTTTCTCCTTGGCTGGCTCCTGTCACAGTATCCAACCCATGCCAGCATGGAAGACAGACATTAAATGATGAGAATGCCCTTAAAAATGAAAACAATGCCCTGCTAATATAATGTAGGACACAGTATTGACCCATAAACCTTTAATATATTTGGTAATATATGTGTTTTGGCATGGTCGTTAAGGCCAGATGTTCTTTTTAACACCAACCACCCCACAGAATGGACCAGCAAAGGCGAGGTCAGTTTTGGCATGATTTTTATAATATACAATATTGTGAAGGTGTAGGATAACTGTGCGGCAAGAAGTTTACTTCCCAACCACGTGGCTCTGGGTTCAATCCCACTGTGTAGCACCTTGGGTAAGTGTCTTCCACCTTAGCCAGAGACCAACCAAAGCCTTGAGAATGGATTAGGTAGACGGAAACTAAAAGAATCTCATATTTGTATGTGTGTTACTCTCTTCTTGTCGTGATAGTTGTAAATGAGTTTCACTGTCATGCAAGCAGTGTCATTCAATTCCAATATTCTGTGAGAACAGGTCTGGGCCGTGGGGAAAGTATTACAATGTTTGGAAACAAGTGAAGTTACAACAGGAAGAGAGTACCTGGCCTTAAGAAATCCATTTCAACAAAGTTTGTCTATTATAATTTCCCTCAAGAAAAACAATTTGTGTCAAATTCCAGGTCATAGATAGTTATCATCTCAACCACTTCATGCTTCAGAAACATTTCTCTCGTTTCTTAAGGCGGCGAGCTGGCCTAAAAGTTAGCACGCTGGGCAAAATGCTTAGTGGTATTTCGACTGCCGTTACATTTGAGTTCAAATTCTGCCTAAGTTGACTTTACCTTTCATCCTTTCAGGGGTCGATAAATTAAGTACCAGTTACTCACTGGGGTCGATGTAATCGACCTAATCCCTTTGTCTGTCCTTGTTTGTCCCCTTGTGGGCAATAAAGAAATAAGAAACGTTTCTCTCGTGGAACATTGTGAATCAGAAAGAAATTTATTTAAAAGTTTACCTGTTTGCCCACATTTTTGATAGCCAACTGTTCTGGAGTCATTGTTTCTTCTTCCTCAAGGGCCTATAAAATACAAATAGTACAAAAAAACAGCCTTAAGGAAATTCAAAATAAATAAATCTTGTTTCATTTGAGCCATACTAAAAACAAAGTAATAATATAGCAAAACTAGGAATTTGATGAAAATTGATGAAAATTAAATTTGTCCCACTGACCTTGTGGTAGTTCTTGGCCAGTTCCAGCATCTCTTTGACAATTTGCTCATTGAGTTTGCAATGATTGGTGTAGTCTTGTAATGTCAAACCATCCACCCAGCTCTTCTTGTGAAGGTTCAGTAACATCTATTTGAACGGAAGGAGAGAGAGAGAAAGAGGTGGTAATTGACATATATCTTGCTCTCTCACACACACAAGTGTACAGTCTCATCATCATCATCCAGTTGTGCTTTTGTACAGATTGCCAGGACTCGTTTTCTCCAGTCTGTTCAGCTCACCATCACACATGGTAGGTCTTCAAGGGGGCACTCAGAGTCCTTGCACACTTGCTTTATATAGGTTCAATATGGTCTACCAACATTTGCATACCCATGCTCTCCCAGAGAAGAACATTGCTGACGATCTTATCCCTTGCTCTCCAGCAATGTCCACTGAATCTTGTCCTTTTTCTGATTGCGTGTGCTACTGGTGGTAAATTACTACAGAGAAGTTCTTTCATAGGGTATATAGTCTCACATTTAGCATACATACATATAACCAGCTCTTTCTGTTTCACAAAAACACATCCATGGCCAAAATGCAAAACATACACACACACAGAGACCTACAACTACAATAATTACTAAGACACAGATCATCTGTTTGAACCCAGTTCAAATATTCTCTCTACACAGCTCCCCTATAAATAAACACGACTGTCATACATACATAGATATAAATAAGCCCAATCTGTTTCTTAAACGAGGGACATATTCATACGGCACAATGTTTTCTTACCTCAATAGACGTCAGTGATCGGTTGAAATTGCAGAAATTGAAGAAAAAAAACAACAAATATCTTACAAACTATAGAATTTTCTCAATAAAGCCGAGAGAAAAAGATGTTTTATAAACACATTCTACCAGTATACGAAGTTTAAAATTTTTTAGTTACCTAGAAATTATGTTCAAACCGTTCAAACCGAAAAGATCTGTACAATTTCCAGTCGGCTGAGTGATATTACTTAGTTGTTCCAGTGGTGGTGGCAGTGAGAGAATGATGAGAAATAACAAAACACAAAGAAAACAATAAAAGCAGTTTCAACTGACCTTTTGTTCTAGTTCATTCTTACGGTAGTTGATAGCAATGGAATAATAGTGTCGGTTGAGACCATGGATTAATGCCTGTAACAAGAAAAAAGGACAGTGATTGCAATATTCAACAGAGCTGAAACTTAGCTAAAAACTATTGAGGGTCCTGTGACAAATATTTAGCTTATATCTACTGTGGAGGTGCAATGGTCCAGTGGTTAGGGCAGTGGACTCACAGTTTTAACTCCCAGACCGGGTGTTGTATTTATTGAGTGAAAACACCTAAAGTTCCACGAGGCTCTGGCAGGAGGTGGTGGTGAACCCTGCTGTACTCTTCCACCACAACTTTCTCTCACTCTTTCTTCTTGTCTCTGTTGTACCTGTATTTTCAAAAGGCCAGCTTTGTCACACTCTGTGTCATGCTGAATCTCTCCGAGAACTTCGTTAAGGGTACATGTGTCAGTGGAGTGCTCAGCTACTTGCATGTTAATTTCACGAGCAGGCTGTTCCGTTGATCGGATAAACTGGAACCCTCGTCGTTGTAACTGACAGAGTGCCACGAGCTATATCAACTAATAGAAATTTCATATTTCTGATACAAAAATAACTGTAATCTACCTGGTTATGCGTGTTGACTTATTTTTATGTTTAGTTACTAATAAAGATAAATGTATACAGCAGTTAAATGCAGACATACGAGTTTAAGGATCTGAATGTAAATGAGTTAACTACCAGACCTCAGTAAAATGACATTTATTGTAATTTCGCATCCAGAAATCTTTCGTCACACACCTGTGACCTCATCAGCGACCCTTTCCATCCATGTGGTTTCTCCTGCTCTGGACTAGGTAGAGCAGCTTTCAGAAAACTTTCAAGATATTTGTAGAGGATTTGATAAATTTATAAAAAGGAATTTTTAAAAATAGACATTCATCATCATCATCATCGTATAGCGTCCGCTTTCCATGCTAGCATGGGTTGGACATTGTTTTTCAAAATTCATATCCAGCCAGTCAAGTCTTTAGAAAAAGAGAAAAATAAAAAAAAGTGAGAGATAGATAGAGCGGACAAAATTAAAGACTACTAACTTGGATTGAGGGTTTATGAAGATGTCCTAAATTGGAAGTTGTCTGTCTTGGCTCCTGTCCAAGAACCATCATATTTGGATTGATCAGGCGGAAGGCATCGATAACGACCTGCAGAAGGGGAGAGAGAGAGAGTGTGAGCAAGCAGCAAAAGTTTACCATCATAGCATGCAGTCAGTTGTAGATATTGCGTAAGTGTAAATATTATTGGCTTCAAATTTTGGTACAAATCCAGAAATTTTGGTGTGAGAGGGTAAATTGATTATATCAATGCCAGTGTCCAGCTGGTACTTATTTTATCTGTTTTTACATAGCACCAGCATCAAT
This sequence comes from Octopus sinensis, assembly GCF_006345805.1. Classification (NCBI taxonomy): domain Eukaryota; kingdom Metazoa; phylum Mollusca; class Cephalopoda; order Octopoda; family Octopodidae; genus Octopus; species Octopus sinensis. The sequence continues at coordinate 28,050,175 of NC_043019.1, read as the reverse complement.
GCCTTATATGTCACACCAGCACGGGTGCTTTACACATGGCACAAATGCTTTTAACATGGCACCAGCATGGCTGCTTTTGTGTTCAATATCCTTTCTTATTTTCACACAAGGCCTGGAATTTTGAGGGCTGGTGAAGTCAATTACATTGACCCCAGTGCTCGACTGATGTTTATTTTATTGACTTCGAAAGGAAGAAAGACAAAGTCAACCTTGGCAGTATTTGAACCCGGGCACACAAAATGCTGCTATGCATCTTGTCCAGCGTGCTAATGGTTCTGTCAGCTTGCTGCCTTATTTGTGTGTTCACTATAAATATTCACAACAACCGCTAGCTACATTAGTGAGGAGGAGGAAATGATTACCCCATTTGTTACCAACCTGGCTGAAACTGGCTCTAGCTCTGAGTAAAAATGTCTTGTTTTCATAAGTCTTGAATTAAAATCTTCCACCAAACCTTAGTCACAATTTATGTTCCTAACACAAGCTAAATGATAACTAAGTTATTTTACTAAATTCTTTGTTATATTTAAAATTAATTGGAAGAAACACAGAACATCTCATCAGAAATATGGTAACAAAAGGGTTAAAATATATAATAGACAAACAATTCTTAACCCATTTGTTACCAACCCACCTGAAACCACCTCTGACGCTGAGTACAAATGTCTTGTTTTCATATGTTTTGAATTAAAATCTTCCACCAAACCTGAGTTACAATTTATATTCTTAACACTAGATTAATGATAACTAAGTTATTTCACTAAATTCTTTGTTATATTTTAAGTAATTGAAAGAAACACAGAGCATCTCAAAATATATACAGTAACAAAAGGGTTAAACTGAAATAAGGCTCAGTACTTTTCCTTTCACACTCTGGATGGGATCTACAACAACAGCAACAGCCCTTTCAGATAAGGCTTCAAAACTCTGTTGGGTGTTGATATCTACACCAGACAACCAGCAACCAAAACCTGGATGGGAATGGTACCAACCAACTACCATTTCCGGCCTGAAAGTAAAAGAAACAAAAAGTTATACAATGGTGTTTACCTGAACTGTAGTATAAATGGTTAAAAGTATTGAAAAATTGAATCAGAAAATAAGGGATCAGAGGTTGAAGCCAGACAAGGAATAAGTCTATATAACTGGAACTCCTTCAGTTACGATAATGAGGGTTCCAGTTGATCTGATCAATGATAGTCTGCTCATGAAATTAACATACAAGTGGCTGAGGACTCCACAGACATGCATACCCTTAATATAGTTCTGAGTTATTCAGTGTGATACAGAATGCGACAAGACTGGTCCTTTGAATACCAAGTAAAACTGATTTTTGTCAGCTGAGTGAACTGGAGCAACTGGGAATAAAGTGCCTTGCTCAAGGACATAATATGATTCTGGGAATCGAATACATGACCTTATGAGTGTGAGCTGAACACCCTAACCCTCATGCCTTCACTATATACGGAGAGGAGAAAAAGGGAAAAACAGCTCCTGAAGAAGATCAGAGACTGTATCAACTGAAACACATACAAGACACGGTTTAATAATGCAGAGACATTAAATTAATGAGTAGCGACTTGAGTGCTGCTGGTAACAAGGAATCCGGTACAACCTGTAGCATGGTGGGGGTCATCAGCAAACTAAACCAGTACCTCCACAGGGTTTGTCTAGTGAGAAGGGTTGTTAGAAACCTAGCAGGACTAAAAACAAGATCTGGGTGTATTTTTCATGATTCGACAACTAGAGAGACAGCCAATATTTGGCATGAGAAATAAGAACTATGTGATGAAGGTAAGCACAATTCACATTTTGATAAGGCTAGAAGAACTCTACACCAGAAGACACCATCCCAATAAATACATCAGATCATAAATGATTTAGTTCACAAATTTAATGAGTTTCTGTTTATTATAAGTGGGTGTGAACTTGTAACTTATTCAAACTTGACACCTTTATTAACCAATTTTCATCTAAAGCTGACCTCTACAAGCTTCTTCACACTCTAGTTTTTCTATAATGCTAACTTAATAGAAAGTGTCACTTCACCTGCCAGTCTGTTTAAGCATATCTAACATCTTGGCTTGGAAAACAGGATCAACAGCTTCCACACTTACACCCTAAACAAGAAAGAAATGGTTCAATTAGCTTCAAAGGCAAAAAATTAAAATAAATTCAAAATTATCTAAAAATTTTTTACATAAGATAGCAATTAAATTTGACACTGAGAGAGAAATTAGTTCTAGACTTGCTTTGTTGATATATTTTTTTCTTTGACATTTGGTGGAATAAAAGATTTACTTTGGGAATAATTTATTTTTACATTCCATTTTAAATAGGTTGAATAAACATACCAGCATCAGTTGTGAAGCAATGTTGGGGCGACAAACACAGATACACAAACATACATATATGTATATATACAACGGGCTTCTTCCAGTTTCCGTTTACCAAATCCACTCACAAAGCTTTGGTTGGCCCAAAGCTATAGTGGAAGACACTTGCCCAAGGTGCCATGCAGTGGGACTGAATCCAGAACAATATGGTTAGGAAGCAAGCTTCTTACTACACAGCCACGCCCATGCCTATGGATCTAGAACTACCATCATTATTTCATGTTCATGTATCATGCTGGCATGGGCTGGATGGTTTGACAGGGTCTGATGGGTCCATGGACCACATTGTACTCCAGTGTCTGCTTTGACATGGTTTCTACAGCTGGATGACCTTCCTAATGCCAACCACTTTACAGCATGGACTGGGTAATTCTTTCATACCACCAGCACTATTAAGGTCACCACGCAACCTGCACGACTACATACCCTTAGGGGACTATATTATCCCAATATATTATTTACAGTTTTTTTTTTTAAGAAAGTCAGGTATAATTTGAAGGATATTTGATTATCATATCAACCAGATCAAGTAGAGGTTCCTTTATTGGCTTGCGGTTGGCAACATGCCTTGAATTCGGAGATACAGACGATAGAGCAAATCTCGAACTCAGTAAGTAACAAACTAAAGGAGCACTGTTGTTTACGTACCGTTCCAGACTGTGGCATGGCAAATACATCAATAACTCGTACAGTATAATCATCGACAAATTCCCCAAGCATAAGACCCATGACTTCCATGGGGACACCAGCACGGCCATGTTTTAACATCTATAAAAAAACACAAAAATAACAGGTCGTATTAACATTCATAAATTCCTTAAAACAACAGAAACAAGAACAATAATAATGGTTTTGAATTTTGGCACAAGGCCAGCAAATTTGGGGGATGGGGTGAGTGAATTACATCAACCCCAGTGAGACTTATTTTATTGATCCAGAAAGGATGAAAAGCAAAGTCAACCTTGATGGAATTTGAACTCAAAACCTAAAGGTGGACAAAATGCTTAGCAGCATTTTGTTTGGCATGCTAACAATTCTGCCAGCTTGCCACCTTAACGATCATCATCAGCATCATCGTCGTCGTCATTTAATGTCCGCTTTTGATGCTGGCATGAGTTAGATGGTTTGACTGAGGGCTGGCGAGCCAGAAGGCTGCGCCAGATTCCAATCCGATCTGGCAATGTTTCTATAGCTGGATGCCCTTCCTAATGCCAACCACTCTGAGAGAGTAGTGGGTGCTTTTTACATGCTACCGGCATTTCAGATTTTGGCACAAGGGCTACAATTTTGAAACAGGAGGTAAGTCGATTATATCAACCCCAGTACTCAACTGGTACTTATTTTATCGAAAGAATGAAAGGAAAAGTTAACCAAGGCAGAATTCAAATTTTGGCACAAGGGCTACAATTTTGAGACAGGAGGTAAGTCTATTATATTGACCCCAGTACTCAACTGGTACTTATTTTATCGAAAGAATGAAAGGAAAAGTTAACCAAGGCAGAATTCAAATTTTGGCACAAGGGCTACAATTTTGAGACAGGAGGTAAGTCTATTATATCAACCCCAGTACTCAATTGGTACTTATTTTATCGAAAGAATGAAAGGAAAAGTTAACCAAGGCAGAATTCAAATTTTGGCACAAGGGCTACAATTTTGAGACAGGAGGTAAGTCTATTATATCAACCCCAGTACTCAATTGGTACTTATTTTATCGAAAGAATGAAAGGAAAAGTTAACCAAGGCAGAATTCAAATTTTGGCACAAGGGCTACAATTTTGAGACAGGAGGTAAGTCGATTATATTGACCCCAGTACTCAACTGGTACTTATTTTCAAAAGAATGAAAGGAAAAGTTAACCAAGGCAGAATTCAAATTTTGGCACAAGGGCTACAATTTTGAAACAGGAGGTAAGTCGATTATATCAACCCCAGTACTCAACTGGTACTTATTTTATCAAAAGAATGAAAGGAAAAGTTAACCAAGGCAGAATTCAAATTTTGGCACAAGGGCTACAATTTTGAGACAGGAGGTAAGTCGATTATATTGACCCCAGTACTCAACTGGTACTTATTTTATCAAAAGAATGAAAGGAAAAGTTAACCAAGGCAGAATTCAAATTTTGGCACAAGGGCTACAATTTTGAGACAGGAGGTAAGTCGATTATATCAACCCCAGTACTCAACTGGTACTTATTTTATCAAAAGAATGAAAGGAAAAGTTAACCAAGGCAGAATTCAAATTTTGGCACAAGGGCTACAATTTTGAGACAGGAGGTAAGTCGATTATATCAACCCCAGTACTCAACTGGTACTTATTTTATCAAAAGAATGAAAGGAAAAGTTAACCAAGGCAGAATTCAAATTTTGGCACAAGGGCTACAATTTTGAGACAGGAGGTAAGTCGATTATATTGACCCCAGTACTCAACTGGTACTTATTTTATCAAAAGAATGAAAGGAAAAGTTAACCAAGGCAGAATTCAAATTTTGGCACAAGGGCTACAATTTTGAGACAGGAGGTAAGTCGATTATATCAACCCCAGTACTCAACTGGTACTTATTTTATCGAAAGAATGAAAGGAAAAGTTAACCAAGGCAGAATTCAATTTTGGCACAAGGGCTACAATTTTGAGACAGGAGGTAAGTCGATTATATCAACCCCAGTACTCAATTGGTACTTATTTTATCAAAAGAATGAAAGGAAAAGTTGACCAAGGCAGAATTCAAATTTTGGCACAAGGGCTACAATTTTGAGACAGGAGGTAAGTCGATTATATTGACCCCAGTACTCAACTGGTACTTATTTTATCAAAAGAATGAAAAGAAAAGTTAACCAAGGCAGAATTCAAATTTTGGCACAAGGGCTACAATTTTGAAACAGGAGGTAAGTCGATTATATCAACCCCAGTACTCAACTGGTACTTATTTTATCGAAAGAATGAAAGGAAAAGTTAACCAAGGCAGAATTCAAATTTTGGCACAAGGGCTACAATTTTGAGACAGGAGGTAAGTCGATTATATCAACCCCAGTACTCAATTGGTACTTATTTTATCAAAAGAATGAAAGGAAAAGTTGACCAAGGCAGAATTCAAATTTTGGCACAAGGGCTACAATTTTGAGACAGGAGGTAAGTCGATTATATTGACCCCAGTACTCAACTGGTACTTATTTTATCAAAAGAATGAAAAGAAAAGTTAACCAAGGCAGAATTGGAATTCAGAATGAAAAGACGGATGAAATGCTGCTAAGCATTTTGCCCGGCATGCTAATGATTCTGCCAGCTTGCTGCCTTAATAATAATAAAAGCAATAATAATTGTTCAAAGTTTTAAAAAAGTCAATAAATAGACAAGAGAAACTGACCTTCAGAAGAGCAAGAGAAGAGATGTAAACTTGTTCAGCCGTGTCAACAGTTGGAGCATCTGTTGGGGGTGCACCCTAGAATACAAAATAGCATTTAATTAACAATTTGAACAATATTAATAATTATGAACTAATATTTACTGATAAATTACTCTGCCACCCTACCTTCCTACAACTATTTAAGGAAGAACATATTTGATTTCGATCAACTTTGGTTTTCAATAAATCTTTTAGCATTCAGGTTACTCTGTCAAATGCAACATTCTGTCCATCAACCAAAAATGTTGTTCATCCTGCTGCTTTATAGTAATCTCCAAATATTGCAGTGATAAAAAATTCTCCAAATGTGATACTCTTTGATATAAATCTGAGATGGTAGGATACCAATGTTTTATTGCCATTTCTCAGTTCCATTTTGGGCTGAAGCCCAATTAGCCCTCCACAGAAGCTAGTTCAAAAGTCTGTACAGAGTGCAGCTTTTAAGCTAGTTAGTAATATTTTCTCAACTCCAACCTAACCAAGCAACACAAGGTGTTTTAATCCATTAGTCTACTGTTTCTATTAGCCACTTTTCTTTATATTAGTAATAATAATAAAAAAAATAAAATAATATACCTGTCCAAGAGATGGCACTCCACCTCCAAGCCGAAGTAATCGATCCATTATAGCTTTTTAATCTAGAAAAATAAATATATATAAAAGAAAATTAAAATACAACCCTAAAACACAGGCATTTTGTAGATTGGAATTAGCACCTTTCTTTCAACTGGTTGCAGAGAATAAATTGAAAGAATTTTCACATAATTACTGGTATCCATTAAAATTGTAACTTTTGTCATTTTGAACCTCTTTCTTTCCTATTCCCACCCACTTGTATATAAGGTGTGGTAGCCATATGTTGAATAAAATCGTAACTGATGCTCCTCTATTTTCTTCTATCTAAAGCCAGGAACTTTCAGCACTCCCTCGTATATATTGATTGATTGATTCTAGTTTCAGCTCATGAGCTTTGGCCATGCTGGGGCACCGCCATTTAAAAGTGTGGAGAGGTTCCGGCGAGTTTCGAACTCGCGACCTTCTGCGTGTTAAGCAGACGTGATAACCACTACACCACGGAACCTGATATATATATATCCAAAATTAGGGAAATTTGCTCAAAGCTTACTATTTTCCTTGGATCTTACCTTTATATATATATATAGACAGGGCATGTAAAAAGCACCATCCGACCGTGGCCGTTTGCCAGCCTCGCCTTGCACCTGTGCCGGTGGCACGTAAAAAGCACCCACAACACTCACGGAGTGGTTAACGTTAGGAAGGGCATCCAGCTGTAGAAACATTGCCAGATCAGACTGGGCCTGGTGCAAGCCTTCTGGCTTCACAGACCCCAGTTGAACCGTCCAACCCATGCTAGCATGGAAAGCGGACACTAAACGATGATGATGATGATTATCATCAGGTTTTTCTGGTTTCTACAACACTGCCACATGACATACACATTCATGAACACTCAATTTCCCATCCTTGCATGGGTTAGTGGGTCAGAGGGAATTTTCTGAGGCAGATTTTAGTATGGTCAAATAGCCCTAGACCCTCCTGTTGCAGACCTTCATCTGTTTCACAGCAAGACAATATTCCCAAAGACCAGACATATTTTCCACAAGACCGGAAACGAACAATATTGCTTGTATGACGATGATGCACGTTTAGAATTTTCAACCATCACGTGATCAAGACAAAGGTATACAGACGAGCTTCTCTAAGTTTCCGTCCACTAAATCCACTCACAAATCTTTGATCGATCTGGGGGTTATAGTAGAAGACATACAGACAGAAATGTGGATAGGGAAGGCCTCCCGACCAGAGTCTATCAATCATTCTTGTGACACACTAACAAATGTTCCAATACGATTCAAAGCTGACGTACAACATTATTAATATGTAAATTGTAGTGACTAATTGCTTAATTAATGCGCACACTGAAATTAACACTTCCCACCCACATAATCTTCATTTCTTCGTAGAGACAAAATTCTCCAGATTTCTATCGCGTGATGTCTTTCTATAGCTAAATGAAGCAGTTACATACATAGTCAGTAACGTGGGCAAATCCAAGAAGACCCAGTAATCAGAATGTTGAAAATAAAATAATAAACCTAAAATTTGCGGGGAGGATTGTAGTCAATTAAATCGACCCCAGTGCTCAACTGGTACTTACTTAATCATCATCGAAAGGATAAACAGTAAAGTCGACCTCGGCGGAATTTCAACTCAGAACGTTTAGACGGACGAAATTCCGTTAAGCATTTCGTCCGGCGTGCTAATGATTCTGCCAGCTCGCCGCATTAAATAACAATGCTAATGGTTTCAAATCTTGGGCACAGAGACAGGCAAAATGCTTAGCGGCATTTTAACCGGCGGGCTAACGATTCTGTCAAGGACCTTGAAATAGATCTTTAAAATGTGACATCTAAGAACAAATGTACATCTGGTCATCGGAGCTTTGGGTATAATACCAAATGGCACTGTTGAACATTATGGCCAAAACTCAAATTTTTTTTCCTGATGGTGCTGACCAAATCGCAAGAAAAATACTGTTAACTAGAAAACTGAAATATTACAAATTTAACAGAATCTTAGTTCTCAAATTCTGGTCTACTTTCCCTACATGATATCATTGCTAATCATAAGTAAAAACGTCTAAATTGCTGTTGCTTGGGGGGGGGGGTCTGTGTGTCACACTCGAAACAGTTTTTATAAAGCAAAAGCAACAACATAAATAATAATTTTTCAATGAGGCACGAAGCTAGTTTATGTGCAAAGGAGGGTGATTAATCCGGTTTATAGATTATATCTACTTTCCCTGTCAACTAAAACCGGCAGGTTTGGGACTCAAATTAGTAAACAACGTAAATAAATACAATTTAATGTACAAGCAGAAGAGCACTCAATACATGTGGTTGAGTGCATCAGTGCGGTCAGCTGAACGAACGGCGATACACAATAAACCATTAGTCCAAAATACACCCACATGCATAACTATAATAATATAACAAAAAGTCAGAGATAGCCATGAAACTATCGTGATAAATTAATAAAAGATTAAAGACACTTACAACCTGGGGATTGACGAGTGATTCAGCAATAAATAACCATAGTGGAACCGGGGATTTTGGGATAGCTTAACTTCCGGAAAATGTTACCGGGTGTCGCGACCAATATTATTTCGGCTGTTTCCGTAAGCCGGTCTATATCGAACTCTCGATTATTATTTTATATGTCTCGTTGTATATTTAAAATAAAATAAAATTTAAATAATTTATATTATATTTACTATAATGTATAGTGTCTTTTAATTCTCATTTTTTTTTGTCGACAGAAATCATCCGGTGAATTAGTTACGAAGTCTACAAGAAATATATAGTCCGGGTCTTGAGAATAAACGTATCGGAATTAGTGATACAGACTTTCAGATTCGTGTCCAGACAACACTCCCTTACTTTATTTTAGTAATTCCCCAAATTAGAGAAATTTATATTTCTTTTCACACCATCGTAGTTGTTTATTCTGTGGCCAGTTTCTAGATTTCAAGTGCTTTAACCGTCTACTAATTGTTCTCCACAGAACGTCTTTGGTTCTCAGCTACAGCCTTTGCTTGCTGGCAAATTTTTCTTTGATGTTCAGTATTCTTGTTATGCTTCTAAGCTCGAGAAAGTCATTCCCTTTCTGCTCACGAATTGCTTGATTTGGGCATCGTTCTCATTAAATGAGTTTTTGTTTTTTTTACTATGACACCCTAGGACTTCTGACAAGTTGCAGGGACATCTACCTTTTCAGCATAACGTTTATTTCAGTGATCTAACGTTTCAAGATGATGGAGGGTAAATTGGCATTCGGGCACTACTTAAGCTGTTCTGTCATTCTTAAATACGAGGGTAACTCAGTGTTGATTTGTCAATGGAATCGTTTCTGCTGCCTGAAACTCAATTGCATCACCACCACCACCACCATCATCATCAACTTTTAACGTCCACCTTCCATACTGGCATCGGTTGGACGGTTTGACAGGAGTCGGGCAAGTAGGATACTACACCAGGCTACTGTGTCTGTTTCGGCAGGGTTTTTACGGCTGGATGCCCTTTCTAACACCAACTACCCGGCAGAGTGAACTGAATGCTTTCTATGTAGCACCAGCACAGGCGAGGTCAGTTTTGGTATGGTTTTTACAGCTGGATGCCCTTCCAAATGCCAACCACTTCACAGTGTGGACTGAATGCTTTTTTATGTGGCACCAGCACAGGCAGGGTCACCAAGTAACTTGCAAGACAAGGGTGGTGATTGTGATTGCTGATATTTAGGTTAAATTTTAGGTTCCTTTATCAAGTCATACACTACTCCTCAGGGGATTCTCATCTTATTTACCAGTCATATGAGTGGCCCTTCATTTGAATGCAATTATAGTTATGTTACAGGTGTGCTTTTGCCAAGGTAGATCCTTGACTTAGGATGGGCCAACAAGTAGGGTAAATTTGTGGGATTGAGCTGAGTACTGATTAAGATTAAAAGGTGTAATGGTGTTTACTGCATGTTCTAGTATACAAATTGAATATTTTAGACCAAAATTTGCAATTAAGGCTGATAGATCAACCTATACACCAAGATGACTTTGGCAGACCAAAAATTCCATGTGAAATACTGCAGGATTTGGAGAGATAGTGACAAATATTGAATGTTTACATATGTTTACACTATAAACTACATTGATTTGTGTACCATAAGATACAGTGTTTGATATGAGTTGCATTTCAAGGTTGACTTTGCCTTTAATCCTTTCAGGGTCGATAAAATAAGTACCAGTTGACCACTGAGATTGATATATTTGACTTAGCCCGTCCCTGGAAAATAATGGCCTTAAGTCAAAATTTGATGCTAATATGAGTAGCATTCAAATTTTCTTGCTGTTGGAAGATTGGTATTTCTGCAATAGAGGCTGTTTTCAAAGTTTCTGTGAATGGAATCGTGGTTGGAAATAAAATGCAATAGTTTTCATCTGCATAAGAGTGGATGTTGTTGGATGTAGTTTCAAGTAAGTCATTGGTGTACAGAAGAGAGTAGGCAACAAATCTTAAACTTAACACCAGAATCGATAGAATGAAGGACAGAAAGAGCCCTATCATGCAGCAATAGGGTGATCTGGTATGAAGTAATCCAAGTAATGCATATACCCTCGTTGTTGTCATCATCATTATCATCATTTTATGTCCATTTTCCATGCCAGCATCAGTTGGGTGAGTCAGAAGGCCCTATCTTGCTCCAAACTCACAGTTTTGAAAGTTGGGTACTCTTCTTAATAGCAACTACTTTACAAATTATACAGGGTGCATTTTTTCTGGCAGACTTGAAATGGAGGAGCACCACATCTATGACAATGGTCCTTATGTATATATATATTGCATGAAGACACACACATACAGATATAGCCGTTACAAGGCTTTTGTTGACTTGAGGTTTTAGTAGAAGAAACTTGCCCAAGATGTCATGCAGTGGGACTGAACGTGAAGCTATATAGCTGGGAAGCAAATTCCTTCACTACACACCCATGTCTGCACATATATGTTATACAAGAATGTTATCTCACAAAAGGTGGGTAAATTTGAAGGAATACTTCTGCCAAAGATAATATCAGGAAATATGGAATATATGCAATAATTATAATATAATCATCACCACCATCAAAATCGTTTAACATCCGTTTTCCATGCTGGCATGGGTTGGACGGTTCAACAGGGGTCTGGGAAGCCAGGAGGCTGCACCAGGCTCTAGTTTGATCTGGCAGTGTTTCTACAACTGGATGCCCTTCCTAATGCCAACCACTCCAAGAGTGTAGTGGCTGCTTTTTACGTGCCACCAGCACAGGGGCCAGAGGTGGCTGGCAACGACCACAATCAGTCAATGCTGTTTACGTGCCACCGGCACGGAAGCCAGTCAAGGTGGTACTGGCATTGTCCATGATCAGATGGTGCTTTTTATGGCACGGGAATCACAACTACAATTTCCATTTGATTTTGATGTACTTGACTCAATAGGTCTCCTCAAGCACAGTATGTTGCCCTAATCAAATTTCTTGCTGTTTACACAAAATAATGAAATGAATACTAATTTTCATATGCAAAATATTTATTGCCTTAAAATAATATAAAGTGAAACAAATTTCTCATTTGCATATTTGCCAAAATGTATGCTATTTTTATAAATTTTTGTGGTGCCCCAGCATGACTGCAGCTATAGGCATGGCTGATGATAAGAAGCTTGCTTCCCAAGCACATGGTTCTGGGTTCAGTCCAATTGCGTGGCACTTTGGGCAAATGTCTTCTACAGTAGCCTTGGGCCGACCAAAGCCTTGTGAGTGGATTTGGTAGATGGAAACTGAAAGCAGCTCATGTATATATTTATATGTGTCTTTGTCCCCCCCACCATCACTTGACAACTGACGTTGGTGTGTTTACATCCCTGTAACTCAGTGATTTGGCAAGAGAGATCAACAAAATAAGTACTTGGCTTACAAAGAATAAGTCCTGGGCTTGATTTTTTTGACTACGAAAACCCCTTAAAAGTGATGCTCCAACATAGCCGCCGTCAAATGACTGAAACAAGTAAAGGAATATAAGTGTAGGCATGGCTGATGATAAAAAGCTTGCTTCCCAAGTACATGGTTCTGGGTTCAGTCCCACTGTGTGACACCTTAGGTATCTTCTACTTTAGGGCAGACCAAAACCTTGTCATTGGATTAGGTAAACGGAAACTGAAAGAAGCCCATCGTATATATATGTCTTTGTCCCCCACTACTACTTGACAACTGATGTTGGTTTGTTTATGTCCCCGTAACTTAGCGGTTCAGCAAAAGAGATCGATAGAATAAGCACTCGATTATTCGCCTAAAAATTCTTCAGTGCAGTGCCCCAGCATAGCCACAGTTTAATGATGAAACAAGTAAATTGCAAAATTTAGTTAAAAAAAAAAAAAATCTGTATTTCTTAGAAAGTTATAAGATTCAAAATAAGTGTGTGGGTGTGTATGTGTGCATAACATCTTCATTTAACGTCTATTTTCCATGCTGGCATGGGTTGGACGGTGTGACACAATCCGATGAGATCGTCCGATGTCAGATATTTATTATATTACATATATAATTAATTATCATGTGTAATATACATAATATATATATATAAATATATATCGTATATATGTTCATATAGTCACTGCAAATATTTAAAGCTATAGATTACCAATAAAAGAAAGATTTCTTCATTTTTAACATGAGTTCTATTCGAAAACGTACAGCCAAATATAAAGAAATAGTTTTAGGGTGATAAGATCAAAGAATAAAGAGTCAAAATGCCGGTGGATGAGTCAGATTTTATAAGAATCAGTCTGGTTTCCATGAAAATACATTCAAACTATCGTAGAAAAAAAATCAAACACTCCGTATATGATTTGTATATTTTATTTTTTAATATAATTTTTATTCATTTTAAAACAAGCAATAATTTAATTTTAAAAATTGCATAATTAAAAAAAAATTAATGTAAATTTAAAGTGATTCCGATTTCTTTTTTTTCTTTCGGCTTTCGAGTTTCTTTATACTGGTTTCGTTTCGCCATCTCTTTATATTTCTTTACTCTCTCTCTTTTTCCTCCTCACACTTTAAAGATTCCATATTTTCTATTAACTCTCTTTCAACATATCTGTTTGGTCATCATGGCTGATACTGCTGCACCTTTGACTGTCGGCGGCGATAGAACCTCTGGTCAGACAGTTCGAACTCAAAATGGTAACTAATTCTTTCAATTATATTGTGTTCTAACTTTCCTCAGTTAATCGTGTCGTTGTCTTCGTTCTAGCTGCATTGCCATTGCTTTTCTATCTCTCTAACCGATCTCCTCCACATGGTATCCCCCCCGTCTCACGTGTGAGCTTTCTAGAAGATTCCTGCCTTTGAAATAAATTAAAATATAATTATATACTATCTCTCTGTTTGTTGTAGTCGATATTTTAAAAATAAATATTCAAGTATGAACTTTAAAAATTACATTTCATAGGTTTATTGTTTTAAAATTTCTCCGTACTACAGAACAAAGTAATTTTCTATTAATGGTCTTGGCTTAATACCATTCCGTATACCGCCCAATTATAAGTATATTAAGGACTATTATAATATCAATTATAATCAAAAAGCACGTTATTGCATTTGTACTGTTAGCTATGTGTATGAACATGTCCTTGTATGTAGATATTGACGCATTGCTAAGCTGTCATAGGCGTCCCATCACTAGATTTAACATTTAGCAGCGGAACCCCCAATTTTTTTTGCACCACGCACCGGTTTCATGCTCGACAATTTCTCCACAGATAAGAGGATTGTGTTAACGAAACACAAAGCTTATAACAATTTAATTATTACATTTATGATACATATATATATAGAAATATATATAGATGCAAAGACACTCGGCAAACTGCGATAATCAATAAAATGGAAATAAAACGTAAATTTTATTCTTTCTGTGCAGCTCTATATATCGAATGATTCACGCACGGTTGTTGGGGCCTCATCATAGGGAAAGATGCCATAGATAGGAAGTATGTGTGCTATATAATGTGAATAATGCACGTTGCTATATCTGTGATGTATCTAACACACTTCGTATTAATCCAAATCAACAGTTACTTGAATTGATTAAAGTAAATTCTAGATGGTTTATCGCCTGCGACATTAGAGGAAGAAGAGAACGTGTTGTGACGCTCATGCCTTTACAGACCATAAGAAACAAAATATCAGTGACATTTGTATTTTACCGTTTACTTGTCTGGCATATAGGACCATTCTGTAACACTCATCGTGGTTTTGTGTTCAGACCCCTCCGAGCACGAGGAAATAAAGGACTAGTCTTACATTGAGTTTAATGGCTTCAAAATTTATTTCCATTGTCTAAACATGGTGGATTAGCGGAACGTCGTAATGCCTTGCAGTGTTTCTTGTTCAATATAAGCATACTGAACAATTACCTATTATTATTATTAAGGCGGCGAGCTGGCAGAAACGTTAGCACGCCGGGCGAAATGCTTGGCAGTATTTCGTCTGCCGCTACGTTCTGAGTTCAAATTCCACCGACGTCGACTTTGCCTTACACCCTTTCGGGGCCGATTAAATAAGTACCAGTTACGCACTGGGGTCGATATAATCGACTTAATCCGTTTGTCCTGTCTGTGTTTAGCCCCTTATGGGTAGTAAAGAAATAGGTATTTCACCCGTCGCTACGTTCTGAGTTCAAATTCTGCCTAGGTCGACTTTACCTTTCGTCCTCTAGGAGTCGATAAAATAAGTACCTACCAGTTGAACACTGGGGTCGATGTAATCGACCCCTCCCCCAGTTGCTGCCCTTGTGGAAAAATTTGGAATCATTATTATTAAATTAAATCCCAAAAGCCGTATGTATGGTCTGGAGTCATACTTTGCTTTGTGCTGTTTTTAAAAATTAAGATGTAATTGTATTTGCTTATGTCTCTATACTGTTGTGTCAATTAATGGCTGCAAGAGTGATTCCATTAGTTAAAAAATATTCTTTGACAGTCACTGTCTGGGTCTATTGTGGCAATTGACTGCGTGACTAGTTTGCTGTGTTTGATCAGATGGTATAGATGTCGTGTTTAACAACGTTCTAGATTGTTACAGTTACCTTGTAATGTTTGTGGCTTTTTTTTTTATTGTTGTTCAGCCCTTGATCATACCTGTGATTAACCCTTTAACATTCAGATTACTTTGTCAAATGTAATGTTTGTTTATGCACATGGTTTTGAATTAGTCATGCAAAATTATAGATTTCAACAGTATGATTATTTTTAGAAAGCCATTGTAGGGTAGGTGTGAGATGTCAGATCTGGTTGGTTTGAACGTAAAACAGAATATTTGGGCTGGATATGACTAGGGTTAAAGGGGACATCAATTTCAGACAGTATATCTTGTATTATATCATTCAGTGTGTTTTTCTTTTGTATGTTGTAGTGTGAATGTGTAGTGGTACTGTTGTGTCTTAGATAGTTGGACATATAGTCCCAGAGTCAAACATAAATATAAGCATTTGTATACTTAGGTATTCATCATCATCATTATTTAATGTCTGTTTTTTATTGTGGCAAAGGTTGGGCGGTTTGACAGAAGCTAGCAAAGTCAAGAGCTGCACCAGACTCCATTTGTCTATTTTGCCATGGTTTCTACAGCTGAATGCCTTTCCTAATGCCAACCACTTCACAGGTTGTACTGGGTGCCTTTCTATGTGGCACCGACACATATTAAAATCAGATATACCAATCAACTGTATTTTATATCCTAATAATCCAATCTATGCTGGCATGGTTTGAACAGAGTAATGAGCTGGGTTCCGCAGTTGATTTAAGTAGGGTTGGGGGTGGTTGTGCCTGGAGAATAGTTGAGAAGTGTATGTTTTGTGCAGATATGGCTTTTGAAATAAATTGTCCAAATTAAGTTTGATAGTTTGACATCAAGTGTGTTTGTGTTTTATTAATATTTTTCTTTTTATCTGTTTCAGTGATGGCAGCATGTGCAATTGCTAATATTATTAAAAGCAGTCTTGGTCCTGTAGGACTCGACAAAATGCTGGTCGATGACATTGGGGTAAGTAATATGATAATATCAAACACATACTTTTTATATTGTTTAATTGGTCATATAGTTGTCTAATTAATTAACTCTTTCTATGTGGTCACTGTAAGTTATACCTTCTTGAATCTTCAACTTTAAAGGCGGCTACCAGAACAAACAGTACAAAACCTTGTTCTGGAGTAAAAGTTCAAGGGGGGGGGAATAACATTTCAAAATGTTTGGGTCATATGTATTTGTATCGGTCATCCAACAAAGAAAAGCTACAATGATTTTCCCCGAGTTATTGAAATATAATCTGTCATTCCTTTTATTGAATCTGTCCAAAACCTGGTGAGGCTGGTGCTTAGTGTGGAAGTTTTAACTACACCCTTAGTGAGGAGACAGAATCGGTGTCTTAATGCATGCTGTACTGGACTTCTTATTTGGCTTCTGGAAATGTGGGAATATTATGCAATACCATGCACAGACTCTGTTTTTGAAGTTGGTTAATTTGCATATGCTATGTTAAAAATAGTTTTGTTTCTTACTTTTTATGAGGATTCATAATGATTAAATATATTCTGGTTTAGAATTCTTTTAATTTGTACTCGTGTCTGTCAGATAAAATCATGTTCTTGACTTCATTTCATTTTCATTCTATAAGCATTATACTGTATACATGGTACAATAATGATATACTTAAGAATTTTGAGTGGATCAATAAATATCAAACAGACTATGCTTCATTTGAATCTGTTTCAAATTTAGTTTTTTTCATAATTTTATATTTTAAGTAAATATTTAACCTGTCTGCAGAAAATCCTGAAATCCAGGCTACTTATGAACCCAAGTTTGCCAGATATTTGGTCCAGTACTGTAATCAATTCTGGTTTAACCATTTAGTATTTAAACCAGCCATAATGTGGCCTAAATATTCTGCTTTATGTCCAAACTTAACCGATCTGATCTCTGACCCCTCTCCTACAATGTCATTCAAAATATACAATCACATCATTGAAATCTCAAAGCCATGAGGTAATGCATGATTAATTCAAAACAATGTGAATAAATAAGCATTACATTTGGTAATCTGAATGCTAAAAGGTTAAAACAAAGAGGAAAAAAAGGGTGGGAAGATAACTTTGCTCATATTCCAATTGTAATTAAAATTTCATTGTAGTGGTCAGTGAATTTTGACAGTACAATATCAAATGGCATGTTTCAGTGTTATTGCTGCTCTTTAGCAAAATATTTACTTAGCTATTTTTCTTTGCTTGACCTGTTTCAGTCTACAGTCTTCTGAACCCACTGCTGGTTTTGTTACAAAATCTGTTTAAAAGGGTTCATATTTTTTAAACAAAACCTTCCAGCATAATTTTAAGAATCTTTTTGTGGCTAAACACCAGATTAATAATGACAGTTATTTTACTAAATCTCTTTAAAAAATATCAAACTTAATTTGGACAGTTTATTTCAAAAGAAATTTGATCCCCCAAAGGATTGTTCTGCTCCATTCATATAAGAACTTGCACGTTTAATATTAGTTTTGTAGCCAATCATATCTGTTGAGGTTAACAATCCAGTGTGTTCTTTAAATGATGTATTTCACCATTTTCTTTCTTTTTTGTTTTCTCAGGACATAACAATTACCAATGATGGCGCTACGATCCTTAAGCTATTGGAAGTAGAACACCCAGCTGCTAAGATTTTGGTAGAATTGGCTGAACTACAAGACAAGGAAGTAGGCGATGGAACTAGCAGTGTGGTAAGTGGTTGTTAATTGTTATATAGAATACATTAGTTTGATTCAATCTATGCTAATCTCTCTCTTTCTGCTGTTGTATTCGAATGTCTCCATGAGATCACAGGTCCTTTGTGAAATATTTAGGGCTAACAGTCCTCATTCTTAAGAGGTTTAACCCTTTCATTACTGTATTTATTTTGAGATGCTCTGTATTTCTTTCAATTACTTTAAATATAACAAAGAATTTAGTAAAATAACTCAGTTATCATTCAGCTAGTGTCAGGAGCATAAATTGTAACTAAGGTTTGGTGGAAGATTCTAATTCAAAACCTATGAAAACAAGACATTTGTACTCAGAGCCAGAGCAAGGTTTCAGCCGGGTTGGTAACAAAAGGGTTAAATGTTTTTCATTTTTATCTCCACCTTGTCATGGGCCTTGTAATGCAAGGTAATTTGTCATTCAGATTTTTGTAGTTGTTTTCCTATATTCTGGTTCTCCTGATTCTTATCTTTCGCTGTTTGGCAATGGTAACTGTCGAATTGAGGTTGTTTTGTTGTAGATGAAGGAAAATAAAAAATTGTCTTTGTATAAAGCAAGTAATACTATAAATATTACCAGCTTGCAAGTTTCTTGAAAACAGCCTGGTTAGAATTGTTTTTTTTTTCTTTTTTTTTTTCCCAAATTTATATTTTGCTCCTTTGTGTTTAAAACTCAACAGCATATTGATGCATTCAGTGAAGAAAGGGAATAGTTGACAAAGTTTCAAAAATTGCTTTTTTCATCTTAAAGGTGAAAAACCTCATCTATGCAAAAATAGAGCTTAATTCATACTCTTTCAAATGGAAATTTAAGTTTGAGTATTAGTAATAAACAGGTGAGGGATTCAAACAAGAGGATTCTAACAATTAAAGGGGAAAATCTCTATGAACTAGGTATAAATTAAAAAGATATAAAAAAATTTCAGTTGTCTTCTTGCTTCAATATGTCAACACTTATTAGACAATAACAGTCCATGTGTACTGTTTTATATGAGTCAGACTGGTGTCCTCTTGATTGTTACTTTCATTGTGGCAAATTTGTAAACTGTTGAATATTCCTTCCACCAAATGTGTTGTGTAGTATTTATAGTGTAAAAACCTCCTTCGGTCATGAATTAGCATGAAATTGCACCTAAAAAGTTACCCTTTGATGTACAAGTTCGGTCAAATTTGTTTATGGAAGACCAGCAGTTGCCCATACATACCAGCCTCCACCTCTGCACACCATTGATGTTATCCAAGGGAAAAGCAAAGGCCTATACAGCTTGGCACCAGTGGTGTTGCAATGTAAAATAAAGTGTATTGCTCAAGAACACAACACACAGCCTGGTCTGGGAATTGAACTCACTACCTCATGATTGTGAGCCCGACGCTCTAACAACTGATCCATATGCATCATCATCATCATTGATTAGCGTCCGCTTTCCATGCTAGCATGGGTTGGACGGTTCTACTGGGGTCTGTGAAGCCAGAAGGCTTCATCAGGCCCAGTCAAATCTGGCAGTGTTTCTACGGCTGGATGCCCTTCCTAACGCCAACCACTCCGTGAGTGTAGTGGGTGCTTTTTACGTGCCACCCGCACAGGTGCCAGACAGAGCTGGCAAATGGCCACGAACGGATGGTGCTTCTTATGTGCCACCGGCACGAGGGCCAGGCGAGGCTGGCACTTGGGAATTATTGTCTTCATAGAAGGGTTGGTAGTTCCATGTTATAGCTGGTAAAAAAATTACAAAGTTTTGAAAGTGAGTCGGAATATTTAAAATCTAAATTTGTTTTATTTCAGGTGATTCTGGCTAGTGAGTTACTGAAGAATGCTGATGATTTGGTTAAAAGTAAAATCCATCCTACCACCATTATTAGTGGTTATAGATTGGCTTGCAAGTAAGTGGGTTTTCTTCTTCTAACCCTTTAGCATATAAACTGATCGTATCTGGCCAAAATATTCTACCTGTTTTAAGTTAGATTGACCAGATTCAACCTCTCATACCTACCCTACAATGTCATTCTGAAAATATACAATCACATCATTGCAACATTGAAGCTATGAGATAATGTCTGGCTAATTCAAAATAATGTGAAGAAATAAGCAAACCATTCAACAAATCTGAATGCTAAAGTTTTGAAACTCTCCAACGACTGAATAGTACATGGTTAGTACCATTATTACTAAGAGGTGGTTGTGGGGATGGTGATATAGTAACACCACCACTACTATCACTATTCCCACAACCATCAATTATTATTAGTAGTAGTCATAGTAATTAATGGTGCAGATAAATTTTGTGACTGTTTAACCCAAAGTCGGTTGGTTCAAATCCAGAAATGATTTGAGGGATATTTCTCAACTGTTTCAAGCATTTGAGTACCTTTGTTTTTAAGACAGTATCCTGTGATTTGAGGGAGTGTTGCTTGTTATTTCTACTAGGTCTACTGGCTGTATGGAGGTCTGTTACTATGGTAACATATAGCAATTCAGATTTTGCGTTTTAAGATAAGCCACATTCAGTTGGTTAAAATCCCCCAAAATTTCAACCTTTAGAGGTTTACTTTTTTATTGTAAACTATCATCATCTAACGTCTGGAATGTGTTGGGCAGTTTGACAGAAGCTGGTAAGGCTTTTGGGAGGCGTACCAGGTTTCATTGTCTGTTTTGGCATGGTATCTACAGCTGGATGCCAGCCACTTTACAGAGTGTACTGGGTGCTTTTAACATGGCACCAGTACCACATCTAAGCATCTGTTTGGAAAGTTTGAAAAAAGAAAAAGAAAAAAATAGACCTGGTGTGTCAACCTGTAAATATCTCAAAGCTTTAATTAAAAGTTTTAAAAAATTGACTAATTGAATTAACAAGGCACAGTTGTTGTGAATTTAAATTTTTGGACTACTGGACTCGTCAGATGTTTGGGTCTTATTCATCCTAGGGATGACTGATGGATTGTGTGATGCTTTGTTTTTCACAATATCAATCTCAATTGCTTGTCTGTGACCACCACCAATCCATTAGCAAGACAACTGGGGATAGGGATGGACACCATGGATGGCCAAAATATCTAACTTGCTTCATCTTACTCTCTGCACTTCACAATGCATTGCTGCAGTCACTTTTCTCCTCCATTGAACCATGTGTAGGTAGGAAAACCCTAATATGCTAATTAACCTATGGCTGTAAAGGAACTGTCTGGAACAGGTTGTGTCTTTTGCACTGTTTGGGTGCAACACAATTTCCTTCTTTGTTTCCCAAAACTACTGGTGTCAGGAACAAGAAAGCAACCTTAGAAAATATGATACTTTATTTCGTTATTTACATAAAGAATTGGTAAATTGGTAACCACTTGGTGTAGGTACAGCAAGACTGAAGTTAAACATTTGTAAAGATAAACCTTACAAAAACTCCAGCAGTAACAGAGCCAGTCAAATCCCAAGCATCTGGGACAGGAGCATAGGCTGATAACACGTCTTCTCTCTTCAATAGCCGTGTCTCAAGTCACCGACGCTAACAAGGAACGCGATAGAATTTTTTCCCCAGTTTTTATTGCATGTGCATGAGGGAACTTCCTTAGGCCTTTCCAGAAGGTTCCAACCCCGCACACGCGCATTGAAGAATGACATCACTACAATTACTATAGGTCAGAGTAGACCTGAGAACAATAGTGGCTAAGAGGTGGTTTCCTCAAAATTCTGAAACTCCTAAATCAGGGACCTATTACAGGATGCAGTCATGCCCAGGGCAGTGGTTCTTGTTGTCATAATGAAGGGATCTTAAAGAAGACACCTATCTTTGATTGTCCCACTTTGATTACCACAAAGTAGCTTGTTTTTTATTTTTTGTCAGTTGAATGGTTTATGGTTAGTGTTAGGGTCGATGCTATTATTTCTTGATTCTTAATTATAGAGAAAAAATACTCAGAGCTTTGCTAGAGTTAATTTGGCAGATATTGTCGTTTAATGTCCATGTTCCTTACCGAAGACTACATTGTGCTCCAGTGTCTGCTTTCAAGCATGGTTTCTATGGATGCTCTTAATGCCAACCATTTTATAGCATGTATTGAGTTCTCTTTCATGGCACTACCTCTGGTGAGTCCACCCTGCAAGACTAAGATTTCTTTTGACTGATTGGGGCTGCTGTAGAGAGGGAGGTAGCTTTATGCTATGGAATGAGAGGCAAAGGTCAATGTAGCAGAGCAATATGGCAACTGGCTGGTGTGGAGCTGGAAAGATAAAAAAAATAGTTATGGAGTGGTTGGCATTAGGAAGGGCATCCAGCCGTAGAGACATTGCCACATCAGACTGGGCCTGGTGCAGCCTTCTGGCTTCCCAGACCCCAGTTGAACCGTCCAACCCATGCTAGCATGGAAAGCAGATGATGATGTGTCAGGGTGAACCCTCAAGACATGGGAGTGAGCAAAAGTGAGAGGGGAGGGCACGAGAATAGGAAGTGTACGTGGGTAGAGGTTGCAAGAATGTGTGGGAGAGAGTGAGGGATGGTTAGAGACAGAGAATGGATGTGAGGATGAATATAATAAAGAAAAGTGTTGAAGAATTGTAAACAAGAGAGAGAGAAGAGTAGGTGACAACTGTAGAAATTGGATAAGATTGTGCGGGTGGCACGTAAAAAGCACCCACTACACTCACGGAGTGGTTGGCGTTAGGAAGGGCATCCAGCCGTAGAAACACTGCCAGATTTGACTGGGCCTGATGAAGCCTTCTGGCTTCACAGACCCCAGTAGAACCGTCCAACCCATGCTAGCATGGAAAACGGACGCTAAACGATGATGATGATAAATGACCAATGTGTGTTTTTGTAACTTTTATATATATTTTTTCTTTTCAGAGAGGCTTGTCGTTACATTCAAGAAAACCTGTGTATTAACACCGATGAATTGGGTCAGGAAGCCATCCTCAGTGTGGCCAGGACCAGCATGGCCAGCAAGCTGATTGGAGCGTATCCTTGTTTTGATTATTTCTCTTGCAAATCGCTTTCTCTTCTCTTTTGTGAAGCATTTAGACCAGCCGTATCTGGCTCAAACATTTTGCCTGTCTCTATGTTCAGACTCTCCAAACCCAGCCTCTCAAACCATACCCTACTATGTCATTTTTAAAATAATCATTCGCATATCAGAATCTCAGATGCATGATTAATTCAAAACAATGTGAATAAACAAGCATTACAATTGATGGAGTAATCTGAATACTTAAGAGTTAAAATATACACAAAGAGGAAGAATTCACTGTTGTCTAAACATATACTTTTTCTTCTTCTCTTCATTTCTCATCATCATCATTGTTCGACCGTGGTCGAGACAATGGAATTTACGCCAGACTTCACGGTCCATCATAGCATTACGGAGGTCCTGTTGCTGGATGCCTGTATCCCTGGAGATTACATCAGGGTAGGAGAGTGTGCACCCTCTGGTATTGCGAGTAGATGGCTTCCAGAGGAGAAGAGTAGAAATTACTTCTTTTTCAGCTCTACAACAATGTCCAGCAAACTGGACTCTCCTACCTTTCACAAGAGATGACACTCAGTTGTCACTGTTAAAGTTTCTTTTTTCTTTGAGATTTAAAGTCTTCACAGAATTCAACCCGCTTATTACTATGGCAAGGCTTTTTTCAGTCAAGACAATTCCACTGATTCATGACTATGCTGCTACACATGGTTGCACTAAATGTAATGAGCGTACATCTCTCTTTGGTACACAAGTAGAATTGTTACTTTGCGACTGTAGTATGTATACATGTGTGCATGTGTATTGATTTGTTTATTGTATATCTTTTTGCCTGGTGTATGTTTGTATCTTGTCTATTGTATATATTTTTGCCTGTTTATATATATATATATATATATATATAATATATATATATATATATATAAATATATAAATGTCACTACCTGATAGAGATTTTCTTAATGAGCTAGTTTGTTTTATATACATATATATATATATATGTATGTATATATATATATATATATATATATATATATATATATATATATGTATATGTATATATAAATCATCATCATCGTTTAATGTCCGTTTTCCGGTTCAACTGGGGTCTGGGAAGCCAGGAGGCTGCACCAGGCTCCAATCTGATCTGGCAGTCTTTCTACAGCTGGATGCCCTTCCTAATGCCAACCACTCCATGAGTGTAGTGGGTGCTTTTTACTTGCCACCGGCATGAGTACCACAACCACAATTTCCATTTGATTTTTATTTTGATGTTGACGTACTTGACTCAGTAGGTCTCCTCAAGCACAGCAGGTCATATATATATCTTTGTAGGTTGTGTGTGTACCTGTGTGTATCTTTTTGAGTTGGTTGCATACGTTTTTTTTTTTTTTTTGTCGTGTGTGTATGTGTTGGTGATGTTTCTTCCAGGAGATTCAAATGGAGACTCTGAAATGTTTTGCAACTCTTCATTGTGACATGAATTGATTGGACTTTTGCACTAAAATAATATCTAATTAAGATATTGGTAGTAGCAGCAGTATTAGTAATAGTAGCCATTGTACTTTTTCCCTGGTAGTCTTAAAAAGAGTATAAACTAGTTTGCACAAAGACTCATTCCTTAACACCTCACCAGAGAAGCTGACTTTTTTGCCAACATGGTTGTTGATGCCGTACAAGCTGTAAAGATCACTGACTCCAAGGGAAATTCTCGTTATCCAGTGAAAGCCATCAATGTCCTCAAAGCCCATGGTCGAAGCAGCAGGGAAAGTGTTCTTGTCAATGGCTATGCAATCAATGTCACTGTTGCATCTAAAGGTGAGTTGGTTCTTGGTTTTACTGGTCTCAAAATTTACTTCTCCTCTCTTAAAACCATTTCCTCTCCTTCACTGTTGAAGTATTGAATAGGAGATAATGTGTGCTTACATATTTAAACTGGCCATATTTAGCTCAAATACTCTACCTGCATTATGTTAAAAAAAAGGCCAGATCCAGCCTCTCACACCTACCCTACAAAGGCATTCTAAGCATAAACAATTACTTCATCAAAACCATGAAGCTATGAGAGAATACATGATTAATTCCAAACAATGTGAATAAGCAAGCATTGCATTTGACAGAATGATTTGAATGCTTAAGGGTTGATGTAAATTTGTTAGCTGTGTGGTGAAGGATTTCATTCACAGTCACATGGTTTTGAGTTGGATCACTCTGCATGGTAGCATGGTCAAGTGGCTTCTACCCTAGTCTAGGTTTCATCCATCTGATACAAAACCTGATGAATGGAATTTTGTAGCCAGAAATTACAAAAGACAATTATGTGTCTGTGTACCTTTTTCTATTCAAAGGGTTTTTGACCCAATATTTTATGTGCTATTATAGCTTTATTTGTACAGAGATATGAGCTTGGATAACTTTGTGTGTTGTGAAGAGAAAAGGAATCCGAGTTGTCGGCTCATTTAAGAAAGGGAGGGATTTCTTTACAGCTCTGTCCGTCTCTTTCTCAGACAAAGGGTCAATCTTCTCAAGTTTAGACATTCAACAGTATCACCTTACATACACCATATGCCCATCCTCCCAAAAAATGGTATACAGCTATTGACAAATGAAATATTTTATAATAATTATTATTATTAATAACAATAATAGTAATATATACTAGCAGGGAGTGCTTTAACCCATTAGCACTTAAACCGGCCATATCTGGCCTGAATATTCTATCTGTTTTATGTCCAAACTGGCCAGATTTGGCTTTCACGCTTACCTTACAATGTCATTCTAAAATAAATGGTCACAGCATGGAAGTCACAAAGCTATGAGATAATGTATGATTAATTTAAAACAGTGCAAATAAATAAGCATTATAGTTGAAAGTAATCTGATTGCTAAAGGGTTAAGCTTTGTAGAAATTATACAGAACCATGACCTATGTATGTCCTTTACTCCCTTGTCTCATGTCTACTGGCATAGAAAACACTTGTCAAGATGATGACGATGGTGTGTCTGTCTGTTTTGTGTAAAATCTGTCAATTAGTCTGCTAATTTAATAAAGCGTTGTTAATTCCTGTTTCTTTTCTTCCAACAGCCATGCCCAAAAGTATTACCAATGCCAAAATTGCTTGCTTAGATTTTGGTCTCAGGAAAGAGAAAATGAAGCTTGGGGTTCAAATTCTAATTGATGACCCTAGCAAACTTGAAGATATTAGAAGAAGGTATTTATAAACTCTTTTGGTAAACAACTCCAACCCCACCCCTCCGGCTTCTGATAGTGAATAATTGTAGCAGCATCAGTTTAGCGTCTCCAATGTATTGTGTTAATATGCATGGTCGGTTGATTTTTGTTTATATTTTGTAAGGTTCAAGGTAGTACTTTTATAGTAAAACGAGTGCTAACATATTTAATCTAGTGAACCAACAAACGTTAATTAAAACCATACTCCACTCCTGTTGCTGCCTTCAGGATTAATTGTGGTGAAGAAAGACATTGGGAGGAAGTACAGGGAGTACCTTGAAAAATTGAAATTGATGAAAGCAGAATGTAACAAAGATTGATTGTGATTCTTAGCATGTTTCAGTGAAACCTAGCTTAACTTTTGCTGCAGATCTTAAGATTGATTTGAAAATGAACAGGGTATGGAATGGTAACTTAAATGAATGACTTAAAAAATACCTGAGGATACCTGCTGTTTGAGAAACAAATAATAAAATGACTACATAATGTATTGAACCATCTGATACAACACCTGATGAATGGAATTTGGTAGACAGAAATTACAAAAGACAATCGTGTGTCTGTGTAGCTTTTGCTATTCAAAAGGTTTTTGACCCAATATTTATGTGCTATTATTTATAGCTTTATTTGCTCTAAGATAGACCGTTCCAGACAAGAATTATTCATGTTCTCTTCACCTGGATTGGTCAGACTGCCTGGTGCCAAGTCGGTGTAGTAAATGAAGAAATGCTATTTAATTCTTTTAGTTACCATATTTCTGTTGGAGTACTCATCCTTTGTTTGAATTAATTTTGAAAATAATGAAAAATGAAGTAATTTAATTTTCGCATTTGGAACTTGACAAAATTTTGATGGACATTTTTAATTTAGATTACTTTAAATCAGGAAGTTTGTGTTAATGAACCAGGGACAGTTTCAGGTGGGTTGCTATCAAAAGGGTTTCTCACCCCCCTGATGTAGAGTCTTACCCTTTTGGCTTCCAAAAAATAGAAGTTTAGCAAAGTGTTTTTGTCATTCTATAATTTGTCTCTTTTCCACAGAGAATCTGATATTACCAAAGAAAGGATTGAAAAGGTTTTATCATCTGGAGCGAATGTTATTCTTAGCTCTGGTGGCATTGATGATTTATGCCTTAAGTACTTTGTAGAAGCTGGAGCTATGGCTGTCAGGCGTTGTAAACAAGCCGACTTAAGAAGAATTGCCAAAGCAACAGGTGGTGAGTAGCATATAAGATATTTTCTGCTTTGGTTTTTCTCATATTTTTACTCCATCCATCCATCTTCTCTGCACACCGTTACCGAGAGGACAATAGAGATAATCTTGAGGCATCTTCTCCATCAGAAGCAATTGTCATTAGATTTTTCTGGTTGGATTCCCAAGCACGATCAACTGAAACTACGGATATTACTTATCAGGTTATTGGTCAATTTCCTAGCTCTCCTGCTGGTTGGCTTGGCTTGAAGAATCTGTCTTGCAATTCTTTCCTGTGATGGTTCTAATTGCGTGTCTTGTACCAGAGTTGTGATCTTTCAATGTGGAGGAGTAGTGACTCGGCCTAGAAAAATTCCTTGATCTCAGAGCTATACACCCTGAGTAATCCTGAGTAATGACACTCCAAAGATCCTTTGTAGGAACCCCATTTCAGTCGCTTGTATTCACAACTGTACTCTTTCAGTCATTGCTCAATATACACAAGTATATTATTTTACCTCCTAATTTGATGTTTAGTCCTAAATTCTGATCAGGAGCATGTCCTTCTGTCTTTTTTGTAATGTGGTGTGAGCTGATTGTAACAGCACCTTTATTGGGTTAATTGCAGTCCCACGTGGTAGCTGTTTTATTTCATTTACATCACTAATACTCTTGAGAAAGGTGTGAACATCATGATGTTCCCTGTTTGTTGTCCTCAATAGTCTGCTATGAATACAGATATTTTATCTTTGAAAATGTGTTCTACCTCTGCATAAAAAGTGGTGGTGGTTTTCTTCTGCATTCTGGTTTTATAATATAGAACCTGTGAGATAAATATCCTTTTTGAAAAGACTCTGGTCCAAGGCACCATAGCATCAGGTACTTATTCCTTCTTGATAGCTAGGTAAACTAATCTAGATTGAAATACTGCCAAAAACCCCACAGAAACCTGAACAATTAGAATAATACCATACTTAGCTACTTCACCTCTTTAACCCTTTAGTGTTTAAACCGGCCATATCCGACCCAAATATTCTACATGTTTTATATTCAAACTGACCATTTCTAGCCTCTCACACCTAACCTACAATGACATTCTAAAAATTAACAATCATGTCATTGAAACCTCAAAGCTATAAGATAATGAAAGACTAATTGAAAACAATTTGAGTGAAAAATTATTACGTTTAACAGAGTAATCTGAACACTAAAGGGTTAAACTTGATATGTTTCAGTTTTCAGACCAAAGATATGTTACTCTCTTTCTCTCAAATTTTTTTCAGTTATTTTAAAAAATACTTTTTAGCTTGAAGTTCTTTTTCTTTCATTTTATAATCTATAACTAACAAGTTTCATTTAATTTCAATGTATTTTTAAGGTGTTATTTGCTTCTAATGAATTATTTCTCATTGAATAGCTGCTTTATTGACAAGTCTGTCAAACCTGGAGGGGGAAGAAGTTTTTGAAGCATCTCAGCTAGGAAATGCTGAAGAAGTTTTCCAAGAGCGTATTTGTGATGATGAACTGATAATTATTAAAGGGTGAGCCTTGCTTTTTTCTTAAATATCTCTCTACAGTAAATATTATCACTCCTGAATTAAATTAAATCTCCCTACATCCAATAAATATTGTCGCTCCAGACTTCCCTAAATCCAAGAATTCTGTCATTTTGCTTTATCTTTTTCTTTTCCTTGGTATTTACCAATTAAGCACTCGTATATCTGAATTAATCATTGTTTATTTCCCATTTTTGTTGTCTGAGATTGAGATTAATTTCTCTTTTATTTCAGTCCTAAGGCACGCACCGCTGCCTCAATCATTTTGCGTGGTGCCAATGATTATATGTGCGATGAAATGGAACGATCCATGCATGATGCCCTCTGTGTAGTGAAGCGTGTGCTTGAGTCTAAATCCGTTGTTCCAGGTGGTGGTGCTGTCGAAGCAGCATTGTCTATATATTTAGAGAATTTAGCCATTTCATTGGTGAGTCAAAAGGTTTTTTTTTTTTTTTTGTTTTTGATTTTCATTTTTGAAGTATTTGGATATTCTTTTTAGTTATATAATTTTTTTATTGCATTGTGTCTACTGTACACGTAGATAAAGCTGGAGTGTAAGTCACGATTGTAAGCATCACAAACCATTTGAGAAGTCATTATTACATAATGTCCACATTTCATGCCAGCAGCATGGGTTGGACGTTTTGACATGGACTGATGGGGCCAAGGGCTACATAAGGCTCCAGTGTTTGTTTTGGCAAGGTTTTTATGGTTGGATGCCCCTCCTAAGGCCAGCCTGTTTCCTATTTATATATATTTCAATGCCTCCAGAAGTCTATATCTTGGTTATAATTGATATGGTGCATAATCAAAAGAAAAGTATTTCTTGAAGTATTTAATTTTGAGAATAATTTTTAAAAATTGGAAGGAGTTACTTGAATAATGTAGTCCTTATTAACCCTTTAGTGTTCAGATTATTCAATCAAACATAATGCTTATTGATTCCCATTGATTTGAATTAATCATGCATTATCTCATATCTTCAAGATCTTGATGGTGTAATTACTTAATGTAGAATAACATTTTAGGGTAGGTGTGAGGGCCTGGATCTGGTCAGTTTGAACATAAAACAGATTAACTATTTTGGCCGGATATGGCTGGTTTAAATACTAAAGGGTTAATAAGCACTTGGTACATAAATTTTTTATGGTGAACTAGCACTATGACCCAGCGTTGCCGGGTCATAGTGCTAGTGCATGCATATACAGCTGTGTGCGTGCGCACACACGCGAGTACTGTCCAAATCTTCGACCAATCACATACAGCTAGTTGGCATTCAATTGGCGTATTAAGTTTCGGGCATTTTGATTGGGTTTTGTATAGAAAATTCACAAAAAAGTCACTTCTATTGATTTTTAATAGCTTTACGGGGTGACTGGGGAAATGTAAAGATGTGCACAACTACCCTTGGACGGTTTTGAATGACAATAGAAAGTGTGAGCCCTCTGACTGAAAAACTGGATTTGTATAAAAGACATGCACACAGACATTTTGCTGTTTATATGTGTAGAGATTAGGAAGGGTATCCAGCTTTAGAAACCATGCAGAGTTTGGTGCAGTCTTAGACTTGCCAATTCCTATCAAACTGCCCAACCTATGCCAGCATGGAAAACAGACATTACATGATGATGTTGATGTAAATTTTGATGGTTAAAACAGAAAATTTTGTCTGAAAACTAAAGTCTGGTTCAGATGGGTGACATCAAAAGAGTTAATCGAAGTGAGGTTAATTGGGGAATATTTCAGATTAGTAGAATCAATTTCTCATGTTGATCCTTATATTATAGTTGAATTTCTTTTTCATTCAGGGTTCTCGTGAACAGTTAGCTATGGCAGAATTTGCACATTCCCTGCTTGTCATCCCCAAACAATTGGCTGTGAATGCTGCACAGGACTCTACCGAGTTGGTTGCTAAACTGCGTGCCTATCACAACATGGCACAGACCATTGAAGGACACGGAGACCTTAAATTGTAAGTATTACATTTAACTTGTTAATGAAGACTGACACATGTTTGAAGGGGAGGGCACAGTCCTTTTGTTATTTTTTGGGGTTTCCTTTAGTTGAATGGAATAGTTAGGGTTAGCACCCTCCTCATGGTCAATGTTGGAGTAAAGTGGAGGAACACGCAGGGTTACCAAAAAAAAAACTTTTGAAACTATCTTGGTGCTTAGAAGAATTGTTAATTTTGGAAACAAAATCAAAAGTATCCCAAATAATGAGCTCAGTGTTTTTGCTACAGGAAGTAGCAAAAATTCTTAAATTTTGGCTGCATAACATTCAAATCTGCTGCAAATTAGACTCAATGGAGGAGATTTTTGTGTATTTTTGGAAGGCCCTTTGTTCTGAATGCAATATTTTAGATTCAATGTCATTTTATAAAAATCATTTTCTTCCATTTCCAAAATTATTTCAAATTCTTTGCTGTAGTTGGAGTTTGAATTCAAAGGTAATTCTTCATATGAAGTTTTGTCACTTAAAGATTCTTCATAAAGTGAAATGTATTCATCTTTGGCCATAATTATTATAGCACCCTCCCCTCTTATCTGCCATTTTAATTTCTATAGAATCACTGTTTGTTAGATGAAGTGCATAACATTGAGTTTTTGTGAGATTATCCCAGGTCCTTTTTCTACTTGCATTAAGGCTTTCCTTGATACTTGTCTGACAAGACTTGAAAAATTTTTGGAGCACCTGTGAATGTTTTGCTTACATTCACCTGAGTAGCAATTTGGATTTTTTATGATCCAATTATGCCAGATTTACTCATCATTTTTGACAAACATTTCTATCTGACCCATGTGAGTGTGGAAAAGTGAATGTAAAGATGTTGGGATCTTCTGACTTCTTATCTCCCTCATTTAAAAAAAAAAAATATTCCTGAAGCTTGTTACAGTGAACTAACTTAAATAGCCCTTGAATTGGTTTATCATGTCAAAATTCTTAGTGCTTGGGCAGAAACTTAGTCCATGCACCAAGACAGATATTGTCAGGTAGCTGCTTTAACTTCTATAAACTTATAACCATAGCATTTGAGAAATCTTAACTTTCAGGAAGGGAACAATTTAATGCAAAACTTAAAAATGGATTTTCATTTGGATTGGTTAGATATTGTTCTTGTCTTATTTTGGACCTTTGCTTTTGTTTTATATATTTGCACTCTTCCAACTGTATTTTCTCTTTCATGAACAGTTATGCCAGCCTTGCCTGTTTTTAATTTCTGAGTTCAAATTCCATTGAGGTTCACTTTGCCTTTTATCCATTTGGAGTCAATGAAATCAGTACCAGTCAAGTACTGGCGTTGGTTACATCGACTAACCCCCTCCTGCAAAACTCCAGGCCTTATGCCTTTAGTAGAAAGAATTATTATGATTATTCAAGTTCTGGAACTGATTTGATTGGCTAACCTTTGTCTGTAGGTTTCTGGCCCTAGGGCGCTTGAGAGGATCAGTGGAGCAACAGACAAAATGCTTTGTGGTAGTTATGTCTCTTTATATTCAAATTTGCTTTTTTGTTTTAATTCAATAAAATGAACGTTTATTTATTTTTTTTTTCAATTGCAGGATTGGTTTAGATTTGTATGAAGGAACGGTACGTGACAACAAAAAGGCTGGTGTCTTGGAACCAACTCTCTCCAAGATCAAGTCATTAAAATTTGCCACAGAGGCTGCTATTACAATCCTTCGAATTGATGATATGATCAAATTGGCCCCTGAACCAAAGGATAGAGATCCTCATGATGACTGCTGCTAATAATGTGGTCCTTGTCCGGTTCTTTCTCCCCCAAACTGGTGCCAGTCAAATCTGCCACTGTAGTGTGATGAATTTATTTCTAAATGTCCGCATCTTGTTGTTTTAAACTGCATTACATGTAACCCCCCTGCCACTATACAACAGCTTCACTGTAAATGGGACTTCATTTCTTTTTGTACTTTTTTTCTTTCTCATTCTCTCACTAAAGTAATCCATTAAACACCATCCTTTGGGTTTCTGTTATATATATAAATTTTTTTACTGTCTTTGGTCTACAATATCTAATGCCTGTGTTTCAGCTCACAAACAAGATTTTGTGGTTTTGTAATAAGTCTTGACATGCTACTCAAATGTATTAGCAGAAATATTATTATTTCTTAGGTTGGAAGGAAATTTCAGAATAGAAGTTTCATTATTTTATTTTTGATTAACTCTTAAGTGTTTAGATTACTCTGTCAAATGTAATGCTTAAATACACATATATACTGTGTGTGTATGAGATAGAGAAAAGCTTTGTGTCTGCCTATGGTAGTGTATTCATTTACGTAAGTGAAAACAATGAATTTTGCTCACTGATAAAGGACTTTATCAAAATGTTACAAAATTCTTCCACCAGCAGACTAACATTATAAAAGAAGAAAAAAAATCTTTAAAACAATTTTCACTTACAGAGTGCCACCATTTTCTATGGATTCTACTATATATACACACACACACACACGTGTGTATTTAATGATCCAAAAATTTTTTGTGTAGTTTTTTGATTCTTCTTGGTGACTTATCTAAGAAATGATCAGGTAAGTTACTTCTTTTGTTTAGGGTTATCTATCAGTGGGTGGTGAGACAAACTGTTTTTGAACACCACATACACTGGGAGAACTCAACTCAACTCAACTCAACAGCTTTGCCTTTATAACTAAGTGGACTCTCTCTTTACTCTTTTACTTGTTTCAGTCATTTGACTGCGGCCATGCTGGAGCACCGCCTTTAGTCGAGCAAATCGACCCCGGGACTTATTCTTTGTAAGCCCAGTACTTATTGTATCGGTCTCTTTTGCCGAACCGCTAAGTGACGGGGACGTAAACACACCAGCATCGGTTGTCAAGCAATGCTAGGGGGACAAACACAGACACACATATATACGACAGGCTTCTTTCAGTTTCCGTCTACCAAATCCACTCACAAGGCATTAGTCGGCCCGGAGCTATAGCAGAAGACACTTGCCCAAGATGCCATGCGTGCCATTAATGTAAAAGGTTAGTCTACATACTCCCTAAGGAGCATAGGGATGGTTTCTATGGCATATATTCGTCCCTGGACAAGACACCTGTCCATCACAGGAATTCTATTTTTGTCATTTAACGTCTGTTTTTTTTTTTTTATACCAATCTAAGGACAGCCCCAGGTTCTGTGATACTAACTCCATGTTTTAAAACGATATAAATTAAAAACTTCAATCAAAATTTCAAAAGAATTGCTGCTAAAGCATTTCGTCCAACATGCTAGCAATTTCGCCTTAGCAATAATAATTAATTAAACACCAACAAACTGCTTGAACAGAACCAAAACAAAGAATGTGAGGATGTTGATGGCAGACCCCCACCTGCATGGTTACAACCAACCAACTGAAATTAGAGAATGGGTTCTCAAACAGGCAAGGCTTGGGAAAAAAATGCACATACAAAAATAATAATGCCATATCTTTTTGTTTAAAATATATTATATATATTTGCATGATTCATAACTTAAACAATTAAAAACATGTCCTGCCTCTTCCAGCGCTTGACCTACGGTCAATATTAAAAGTTCTGTTGACAGGATCATCAATAAATCAACCGATCACTCATAATTATCATCAACAACAAATGGTCACTGTTTCTTTATGTTGAGTGGATCATCAAACAAGTCGTCGTCATCGTTGTCATCATCAAATATGGATGTAGGCTTCTGAGATGACAGCAGCGATGACGATAGAGGGGAGCTAACTTTCTCAACTTTCGTCTTCTCTTCAACCTTCTTCACAGTAACAGTTTTGTCCACTTTCTTGCTGCCTTGTAGCAAGCTGTCGC
This sequence comes from Octopus sinensis, assembly GCF_006345805.1. Taxonomy (NCBI): domain Eukaryota; kingdom Metazoa; phylum Mollusca; class Cephalopoda; order Octopoda; family Octopodidae; genus Octopus; species Octopus sinensis. The sequence goes on along the minus strand of NC_043019.1, from coordinate 28,015,227 downwards.
CGCCAAAAATATCATCTGTTATTAAAAAAGAAAGAAAGAAAGAAAGGTCAATAATTACAGCTTTTAGAGATCCTCTCTGTGTGAGTGTGTGCCAATTTCAAGAGCATGTATTAATATATATATATCATGCGACCGACCAGACCATCAGATGTTGCTACACATCGCTGGTCACAATGCGTTCGCATTGTTTTAGCCTTCGAACGACGCTACCCTGCTGGCTAAGCGAGCAGGCCAACAGAAGAAAGAGTACAGCAGGGATCACCACCCCCTGCTGGAGCCTCATGGAGCTTTTAGGTCAATAAACACACAACGCTCGGTCTGGGAATCGAAACCGCGATCCTATGACTGCGAGTACGCTGCCCTAACCACTGGGCCATTGCGCCTCCACTATATATACACACATAAAAATATCTCTGCCAACCTATTTATCTATGTAAATAAATATCAGAAACTCGCCGCAAGACGAGCGCACAACAGGAGAGATCTTCAGAGGAAGAACTCCCATCTGACAAGTGTTTTGGCTCTCATTCCTGACACTACAGGAGCTGGGCCCACCCAGGTCATGATTCCTAGGGGTTCTCTTACTGCTTTCCAAAATTCTGTTTCCAGTGGGACTTGAACCTGGGTCATTCTTTTTGTGATCTTGTGTTCCCAGGTCTGTATATTAATTAGGATGAGGTGCAGTTCAGACTTATACCACATCATAATACAACTAATGCTTTTTCCATAGTGAGACAGGTGTTAGAGAAATTTTAAGCTAAAAAAAAAAAAAAAAACCTCCCTACCCAGCATTTGTTGATCTGAAGAAGACCTTTGACAGGGAACCATGATCTGAAGTCTGGTTGTCTTGAAGAAAAAAACTTAAGTGTAAAGGAATGGTTTGTGAGAGTGGTACAAGCCCTGTACAGGAATTCAGTCAGTGAAGTGAGGGTTGGCAATGAGTTCAGTGAGAAATTTAGTGAGTAAGTAGGTAGGTGTTCGGTAAAAACCCTGTTCTCAGATATCCCTCCTGTTTATTATAGTTCTCCAGGCTGTAACAGAGGAGTTCAAGACGAGCCGTCCATGGGAATTCCCATATGTCAATGATCTGGTCTTTATCACAGAGTCTGTGAAATATTTAGGGAAGAAAACCCAGAACCAACCGTTTTGTGTGTGAATAGTCAGGCACTGAGCAAAGGCTTGGTCTACATTTGGAGTTAGGGATCTATGAATTATATCGAGTCATTTGGTCAATTACCCACATTCTAGATGTCTGTTGGAACAAGACTAAGCTGAGACTAAACAACAACAAAACTGTATACGTACCAATGTCTTCTTTAAATAATGGCTTGGTTTTCATCACAGTTGTTTTCTTCTCTTTGGGTTTTGCTGCAGGGATATCGGAAAAGATGTCCGTGTTGTCTTCAAATATATTAGCCTCCTCTGTGACGTTCTTCTTTATTTTGCTACTGACCTCCTTTTTGGTGTTCGACTGGCAAGGAGCAGAAAGAAAAGAGGAAAGTTATATATATATATATATACATGTATAAAAAATATAAAAATGGGACAAGAACGCAAAACATTCAAATAGACGATACGAAAACGGACGGGTCATTCGAAGACTCTAATCTTCAGTCAAGAACTGGATCATCCTCGCAATTTCGGCTGATTAATCTTGAGATTGCTCCGATCTGGCCAGCCCCAAGGAAACTAAGCTACGAGCATTAGATTTCTTGGAAAAAGGATCGAATGTATACAAAATAAGGACAGAAAAACGGACGATGTTACACGAAAATAAATACAAAAAACAATAATAATAGGACAAAGACCACGGGCGTCTTTCGACTTTAGACAATTCAAATTAGCTGGCGTGTGAGAAAAATAATGCCTTACGGCAGATGAAGAAATCGATGTTGTTCTGGCGCTGGTCAAAAGCAGAAAGGCTGTAGTTGACTGGCGATCACGTGAGGAGAGAAAAGAGGGGCAAGGAATTAAAGAGAGGGAGATCGTCATCATTATTTAATGTTCGTCATTCTATGCTTGCATGAGTTGAGAGGAAGATGCTAAGGCAGTTTTTCTACAGCTGGATGCCTCTCCTGTCACCAACCTTCACCTGTTTACAAGTAAGGCAATATTCCTCACAATCAACTGTTTATACTGTATTTTCCAGCATGCAAGTTGATGCAGCATATAGCGCAAACATGTAGCATAAACATTCAAACATCATCACTGTCTTTCCAAATCCTGCTGCATTTCACATGGAAATTTTGTTCCAAAGTTGTCTTGCTGTATAAGTCAACCTGTCTTTGTTAGCTGTAAATTTTGGTGTGAAAATTCCAACTTGTATGTTGGAAAATACTGTAAGCTTCCATAAGCTAGCAGGGTGTCAGTCAGCTTTGGTGCTTTTAGCTCATGTAAGTTCTCTGTATCAAGTTGTTTCTTTATAAGTGAATTGTTAGGATAAAGTATTGAATCTAGTAGGTCTGGTAATACCATTTGGGGATAAAAAGATGCAAGATGCCATTGGACACACCAGTTATTTCTAAAGAGAATTCAAAGTAAATGAAATCAACCAACCTTAGTTTTCAGGGAGCTGGAGGCAAAGATGTCATCAAGGTCATCAGCTAAACCGGGTTTTTTGTCTAAAGGGAGAGACAGAAAATGAAATCGATCATAATCTTCAACATGAAAAGTGATCATTGTTATCTTGAGCCAATGATGCTAAAAATAGCAGTTAAACTTCCCTCAACCTCACACTGTATCGCTATTAAAATGCAACATGCACACACACAAACAGACAAATCACCATTTTATCTTCACTTTCCATGTGGGAATGATTTAGGCAAGGAGTTGCAGACCAAGTCACTAAATGGATAGGGAGATTATATATCATTTGCTTATTATATATATATATATATATACTAAATAGACACACACAAACGAGGGTTGACTTGGGGGTAAGTTAAAAACATTTGCCCATCATACCACAAAGTGGATCATACTCAGGACCTCATAATTGCAAAGCAAACATCTTAATCACTCTAACAAATTTTCTCTCTTTTTCTCACACAGACACTGTTCTAAAAAATCAAACTCCCCATTAAATTCGATTGTTCTTGATTAATTTTAATTCAAGAGTTATCTCCCCTGCCTTTCATAACCAGAATTAATTCTGAGCATAAATAAGCTCCCCCCCACCTCATCATGTGTATAATTTACTCATCTCATTAACCCTCCCTCTTGTTACCATATTTCTACATGGCCTTTGTTTCAGTTAATGTTGAAAATAATCAAGACTTTTAATGGAAACGGTTTTAATATAGATCTCTGTAAAACAGGAAATTTGTATTATACATATAGGGGCTAGTTTCAAGCAGGCTGATATCAAAAGGGCTACATATATTTGCAAGCACTTAACTATTTGATTCTGAGACAGCAAGCACCCCTGGGTATTCTACCCACCCAACAAGTTTATTATAAAAGTATTAATCCTTTGTTACTATGTTTCTTTTAACATATTCTGCCTTGGTTTCAATTAACTTTTAAAAATAGTTATGAATTTGATAAAATAACTTTCTAATTATTAAGCTGGGATCTGAGAATAATTTAGCATAAAATTTTGATGGAATATTTTAATTTAAGGTACTTTAACCCTTTAGCATTCAGATCATTTTGTCAAATGTCTGAGACCCCTTTCAGTCACAACACTGACCATGGGATTGCACCTAGAAAGTTACCCTCCCAGGCACAAGTCCGGGCAAGGTTGTTTATGGAAGACCAGCAGTCGCCCATTCATACTGGCCTCCCCTCTCCACGCCACCAGTGTTATCCAAGGGAAAGGCAATGGCCAATACAGCTTGGCACCAGTGACGTCGCAACTCATTTCTACAGCTGAGTGAATTGGAGAAATGTGAAATAAAGTGTCTTGCTCAAGAGCACAACACACAGCCCGGTCCGGGATTCGAGCTCACCACCTCACGATCATAAGCTCGACACTCTAACCATTGAGCCATGCGCCTTCACTGTCAAATGTAATTCTTATTCATACTGATTTGAATTAATTGTGAATTATCTCATCGCTAAGAAAATTCAAAGATGTGATTGTATACTTTTAGAATGACATTGGAGGGTGGGTATGAGAGGCTGGACATGGCCAGTTTGAACCCAAAAGAAGTAGAATATTTGGGATGGACATGGCTAGTTTGAATGCTTAAGGGCTAAAACAGTAACTTTATATCATAGAACTTGGGGTAGTTTCAGGCAGGCTGGTATCAAAAGGGTTCAATATATATAAATATATAACTGTATATTCAGATAAAAGAAATGGAGCAACAATTAACAATTAGAAGTTGATCATTGGTATTAAAAGGTCTTAGTTTAATTGTAGCTCAAGAACATTTACAGCTGTTTCAGTTTGTTATTTCGAAGTAAATTTGCATTTATCTCGTTCCATTTAACAAACTATGTGTATATAAATATAAATGTAGTTGTGCGTTTAGCTTTATAGCATCTAAATTTGTCAGCGGACAGTTTAGCTTAATGGTAAAGCACTCAGCCAGAGTGTTTGAGGGATATGGGTTTGAGTCCCATGGCTGGTTGTTGACAAATTATTATGCTTTGTAAAGGTAATTTACCCAATATTTCTACTGTTCTAATGGCATTTCTGTGTTCGAAAAAAAAAAATTATCGTCTTATTTAATATAATTAATGTAAATATTTACCTTTCTTTTTGTTCAGCAGCAAATCTGAATCAGCAAAGATATCAGAATCGTCGTCGTCAAAGATGGCACTAGTGTTAGCAGAGGCACTGGATGTCTTGGTGGTTGTAGTGGTGGATGTCAACAGTGTTGTCTTACCGCCTTTTGTTGACACTGATGAGCTGGTAACGGTTGATGATGTGGTCTTTGTGCTTGACCCAAATAAGTCGTCATCATCGTCATCTTTGATGTTAGAGGATTTCAAAGACAGGCTTTTCTCCATGCTGCTCACCAGTTCCTTTTCGGTGTTGGCGCTTGTGTCAAGGGGCTTCGACGTGGATGTGGGTTGCGAGGGAGCAGTCGAAAGGGGTTCACTGCCGTCAACTGTGCTTTTTGCTGTTGTCGTTGTTGTGGTCACTCCTACATCATTGTACTGGAATGGGTCTTTGTCTGGGAAGATGGCTGGTGCTGACATCACGCCAAAGGGGTCGGCTGCAGTGGAGGAGGCAGTGTCAGGAGAGAGAGGGGATGTTACTGATTCCAAATAAGGAGCAGCAGTCTGTGGAGAGGTGACAGAAGGAGTATCGGTGTCCAAGTCTGATGCAGTGACTGGCCTGGATTTCCGTGTGGGTGGTCGCCGCTTCAGCTGGATACGGGCTCGCTTCTACACATAGGGAGAAGAAGTAGATAGAGTAAGAGATGAAAAATGGATACTGAAGGGGGTGGGAGAGAGGGAAAGAAAGAGAAGTGGTGATGATGAGAAGGAAGATTGAAGATTGGAAAAGAGAGAGACATGGAGATGTGTGAAATATAGATAGAGAGCAACAATGTAATTGTGAACCATTATAAGATGACCTGGATATATATATAGAGAGAGAGAGAGAAAGAGAGAAGGGAGGCAAAGTAATTTGTGTTTTGTTTTAAGGATTATACCAATTTGCTATGTCTTAGGAAATAAGAATTATTAATTCTCCCTTAAGACCATTTTTTTTTTAAAACTGTAGTTTGGGATTATTAGATAAAAAAAAAAAAACATTAGAGATTTTTTTTTCCACCAGAATCTGAGAAAGACATGAGAAGTATCAGGCATCCATCTTCTCTACCCACTATTCTTGGGTGTGTCATGGGGTAGAATCCTCAGTCACCTCCTCTATAGGGTCCCATCACTAGACTTCTCAGCTGGGTTTCCAAGCATAACCAACTGAGACCATTGATATTATCCAACCACCCCATTCTTGGTCTATCTATCCCTGGGCCTCTTGCCAGTTGGCTCAACTTGAAGACTCTGTCTTGCAATTCTTTCCCCAATATTCTAATCACACGTCTGTAATATCAGAACTGTGACCCTTCAATGTGAAGTAGTGGCTCAACCTGGAGAGGTGTCATTAATCTTTTAATCCCTCAGGATAATCAAAAATTCATTTTAGTTTAAGATGGGGAGGCTGTATTCATGTGGAAGGTCAATTTTGGAAGATAACTCTCAAAGTACAAACTCAGGAAGGAGCCTCTATATCAGCCATTGGCAAGCTGTGGTCCAAGGGACTTTACGCATGGCATACCCAATGGAAAATTAACTTGAATTTTTTTTATTAGTGTGGTCCATCTGATGATGAGCCATGTCTCTTGTGGCCCACTTCATGAAAAAGGTTGCCTGTGCCTGCTCTATGTAGTCACTGGATCTGTTAGAAATAGCAGCCACATTATCTTCCACCCCAATTACACACTGCTATAGCTTAGTCAAAAGAAAAGGAACATAAAGGATAATGTTGACCAAGATGTGCAGGATGGGATGGTCACAACTGGAAGGTCTTTGATCATAGTTTACCCAATCAGGACTCACTGACCAACATGAAACAAACTGCTAAACCCATTGTTTTTCATTAAAACTATTTCAAGGAATAAATAATGGTATTTACCTTTGTGGCACTTTCTAGGGGCTGGGCAGAGGCAGGTTCATCAAATGATACAGAAGAGGATTGTGGTTCTTCGTTACCAAAGCTGGTTGGTGGCACAAGCGGAGGAATCTGGAAAAAAAATTTTTTAAGTGGGAGAAGAAAAGAAAAAAATAAGAAATTTGAATTATGACAAAATGCCGTAAAAATGTATACAGGAAATACAGGAACAGACTATATTTTGGTGTGTGTATGTATTTGGGTGCAAGCTCCGGGTAACTGTTTGCATGTAACAGCATCAACACTGCAGTAAACTGCTTAAACTGGTGGGCTAAACAAGGTGAGGTTACCCAATGGATATTTAATTCTTGGTGTGTTAGGGCCTGCCTACCTATGCATATGAAAACTGAATCTAGCAGAGTCTGCAGAAGAAACCTTTATGGCTCAACAAAGAGGAAAGCAATTTCAGAAAAACATTGTATATTGCAGGGAGCAAGGTGAGACACTTTGGTCATCCACTTCATCTGTCGCCATCCCCAGTTGTCTTGACTTGGTCTTGTCACTGGACTGAAGACGGTCAAGGATAAGAGAGAGAGAGTGAGGTCGACACAGCACAATTCTTCTTCACTTTCATAAAAGTCCTTGTGCAAGTAATTAATCGTCCCTAAGGATGACCAGATGGTCTTTATCACACCGACAGAGGGAAAGGTAGCTGCAGCAATGCTTTGAAGAGAGCAGGAAGCAGGACATCTTGGTCAGCCACTGCATCCATCTCCATCCCCAGTCGTCTTCACCTGGTCTTGTCAATGGATTGAAGATGGTCATGACTAAGGGGTCACTGCACAAGACAGTAATCATCCTCAAGATGACAGGATGGGTCCCTGTCACTCCAGTGAACGAACATGGATATTTGGGTAACTGTTTGTCCAATATGTGCCTATTTTTTAACTTCGCAAATAATGCTTGGACATCAAAACATTTATCGTTGGTTATGAAGTTTGAATGGAGGAAGGAGGGGATAAAGAAGAGGATTAAGAAGAGAGAAGAGTAGAGGAAGGAGCAATATGGAGGGTGGAGGTACTTACATCTGGTTCTGCATCGAGGCCATCTGTTAAATCGGACTGTCATTACACACAGAAGCAACAAAAATAAAGAAAAAAGCCAATCAGAATAAAAAGCATCAAAGCATGCTTAACGATGTGTTATATAACGAGGTGGATGGAGCAGATGGTGGAATACACCACTCCCAAGGATATTACTGGTATTATTATTATTCAGCTTATCATCTCTAGCAATGAAGAGACACAAAGTCATGTTTTCTGAAAGAATTATACATTTCTAAAGAAGTTTTGTTGATATTTGTTATTGTTATTGTTGCTGGGTGTAGCTTTTACCCCCCTCCAATAGTGAGCCCTTTCTAAGAAGATCTGTAATATACAACTACATAACTTAGATGGTGCTCAACAAACCTGAGGGTTAACACAAGACACCTGAAGAAGGTTGGAGTGTACAACTGTGGAAACATAGTGAAAGTAACAATCAAAATGAAGACACCAGCCTGACTAATAATAGTAATAATATTGTTGTATACAGTGCTCAGGTGCACTGCAACTCAAAAAAAAAAAAAAAGTGGCAGGTATCAGGTGTAATGTTGGCGAATTTCAGGAAGCATGGAAGTTTTGAAGGATGTAGTGTCCCAACAGCTAACAACTGATACAGGTATAGTTTATTCCATGTTTCAGTAATTCTGAATGTGAAAAACCTGTTTCCGAAAGTCATGGGTGTTGTGCTATTTTTTGATTTTATAAGCATACCCAACAGTGTTTGACACATGGAATTCAAAAAGGTTCCCAAGACTGGCACCTTTTAATAGGTATATAAACACTATACATAATTCCTCATCTCCGTAACTTAATGTTGGTCAACAGATCTCAGGCCTTAAGAAGATCTATAACATAGAATTACATAACTTAGATGGTGCTCACCAGGCCTAGGGTTAAAGAAGCTTCATAAAAGAGAGATACATAAGAGTTAATCAACAGGTCTCAGGTTTTAAGAGGATCTATAATATATAAGACAGGTAAGGGCAGTGAGCTGGCAGAATCGTTAGCATGCCAAGCGAAATGCTTAGTGGTATTTCGTCTGCCGTTATGTTCTGAGTTCAAATTCTCCTGAGATTGACTTTGCCTTTTGGAGTCAATTAAATAAGTACCAGTTATGCACTGAGGTCGATGTAATCAACATAATCCCTTTGTCTGTCCTTGTTTGTCCCCTCTATGTTTAGCCCCTTATGGGCAATAAAGAAATAAATACATGACAGGTACGGGCAACCTTTTTTCCAGAAGAGGGCCATATGAGATCTGACTCATCATCAGGAAGGCCGTACTATGATAAAAATTCAAGGTAATTTTTTTTTTATTAGTGTGCCATTCAGAGAGTCCCATGGGTCACAGTTTGCCCAGTATTATTATAGAGCTACATAACTCCTCTGCTTTTGAGACAACTACAGGATATTCCTCAAATTACAGCCTATCTTTATTTAAAAAAAATATGATACATTAAGATAATGCAGACTTTATGTTTGATAATCAGCTGGATTAAGGCTGCCCTGGTATTAAAGAATACTAACAATGACAACCACAATTATCTCTATTATAAACTGATAAACAACAATTTGACAGAGCAAAGGGCAGAAGCTCACAGATAACATGGATTTTTTTTGATATTTGAGAATTGCTTGTCATTATTATTATTATTATTGTTGTTGTTATTAAAAAAAACAAACTATTATTATTATTCCACCAAGGTCAACTTTGCCTTTCATCCTTTTGGGGTCAATAATTTAATTACCAGTTGCATACTGGGGTCAATCAAATTGACTGGCTCTGGCACCTGTCTCCCAAAATTTCAGGCCTAGTGCCTATAGTAGAAATTATTATTATTATTATTATTATTATTATTATTATTATGGCAGCAAGCTGGCAGAATCATTAGCATACTGGGCAAAATACTTAGTGGTATTTTGCATGTTGCTACATTCTGAGTTCAAACTCTACTAACGTCAACTTTGCCTTTCATCCTTTCGGGGTTAATAAATTAAGTTCCAGTGAAACACTGAGGTTGATGTAATTGACTAGTCCCCTCCCCCGAAATTTTAGGCCTCATGTAAAAAGGGTTATTATTATTATTATTATTATACTGATCAATATTTATTTCAAATTTTGGCACAAGGCCAGCAATTTAGCGGGGGGGGGGGATAAATCAATTGCATTGAACCCCATTGCTTAACTGGTACTTATTTTATCAACCCTGAAAGAATGAGAGGCAAAGTTGATCCTGGAGAAATTTGAACTCAGAATGTAAAGACAGACGAAATGCTGCTAAGCATTTTGCCTAGTATGCTAACAATTCTGGCAGCTTGAACCTTTTTATATTAATATTAATTAATTACCAAGACTAACTAGATTCAAAAAATTCTATACAAATAAAAAAAGAAGCTCTAATTCTCTTAATGTTTAATTCTTACAGAAAACAGACCCAGAAACATTGCCAATATTTTGGCCATGTTTTTTTCTGTTCTTTTTTGTTTTTCCATTTCTTATAATTAAATTAATTTTGTCATGTTAACAAAGCATGCAGTTAAGAATACAGGTTTAAAAATGAAATAGTGTCAGAGACCGGGAAACACTTTGCAGACAATTCCTAGATTCCATGATGTGTCACAGACATAAGTAAGATCTCAACTGAAGCTATTCCACTTCTGGTATGCAACTAATGCCTTTGGGGAAAGTCATGACCATCACAACACAGCAAGTTCTGACTCAGCCAGCTGCTATTTATTTATACCATGCATTTTATGAACAATAGTTAATGGTTTACTATATTTCTTATATCATCATCATTGTCGTTTAGCGTCCGCTTTCCATGCTAGCATGGGTTGGACGGTTCAACTGGGGTCTGGGAAGCCAGAAGGCTGCACCAGGCCCAGTCTGATCTGGCAGTGTTTCTACAGCTGGATGCCCTGCCTAACGCCAACCACTCCATGAGTGTAGTGGGTGCTTTTTACGTGCCAGGTGAGGCTGGCAATGGCCACGTTCGGTTGGTGCTTTTTACATGCCACCGGCACGGAGGCCAATCGGGGTGGCACTGGCAATGGCCAAGTTCGGATGGTTCTTTTACGTGCCACTGGCACTGGTATCACAACTACAATTTCCATTGATTTTTGAGCGATTTTGATTTATATATATATATATATATATATAACGGGAAGCTTTATGAAAATAAACAAAAGACGAAGGCAGGTGGAAAACAAACGAACAATCCCTATATATATATATATATATATATATATATCTCAAATGGATGTGTTATAAAATTATTCCACAGATACAATAACAGTAATACCAACAATCCAACACATCTCCATCATCAGCTGCCCCATGGATATCACTATGGTTTCGACACCTGGGCGTTACCATTCAATCCAGCAGTATCAACAATACTAAAACAAGTGTTGTTTAGGAACAAACAAACCTTAAATATTACCACATTCATTCGAGCCTAATTCTAGGAAGGATTCAACATTAACATTATTAATTGAAGTTTCTAGCTTTAAGGGTATCACAAAAGACCTGGTTGGAGGCCCAACCTGAGTTCTTTTACAGAGCTTAGAAAAACTGAAGGACCACTGTAATAAGTGTGTGAATCTGAGATGTGGATATGTTGAATACAATCATAATTAACTGATCCACTGTTGAAAAGTATCCAAGACTTCTTCGTCGAAAACATGCTTTGTTTCAACAAGATAATGCAAATCTGCACACCGCCAGAAAGACCAGCAACAAGATGGAAGAATTGGACGGTGTGGAAGTGCTGCCGCATCCAGCTTATAGTCCAGACGTTGCTTCATCTGACTAGGGTCTCTTTCGATCGATTCAGCACTTTATGAAAGGTCACTGATTTGAGTCATTCGATGAAGTTGAAGAAACCTGTCAAGAATTTTTCGATGCAAAGCTGAGGGATTGATACTTTGACCAAATCTGGAAGCTTTCAGATCATTGGCAGAAGGTCGTGGAAAATGATGGTCTTTATTTTGAAGAATAGTTGTTGTTGTTGTTGTTTTTGAATAAATTCTTGCATAAAAAATCATTATTTTAACATGGCACACAAACTTTTTCCTCAACCTAGTATATATATATATATATATGTGTGCACACACATACATGTGGGAGAGGCTACAAGGGGCTACTGTGCAACTCATAGACAGTATTTTTAATTAAAATCATAAGCATTGGGGTTGTTGATTTGTTTGATTAAACCCTTCAAAGCAGTGCCCCAGCATGGCCTCAGTCCAATGACTGAAATGTGTAAAATGTAAAAAATAAATAAATAAATAAATAATAAGCTAAAAAAAAAAGCACTGAAAATAGTCTGAAAGTTTTCCCAGTCAGGGCATGAACTCCTTAACATCACATAAATTGGTAAAATAAAACAAACACAAGGCTTTTTAAACAAGAAAAAACACACCCCACTCAAAACAA